>NC_092428.1:29644312-29794669 GCF_036169615.1 Heliangelus exortis | reverse complement strand
CCTGCTGATCTATAACAAAGCTACTGGAAATAAACTGCATGTGGTAAGACAAAGTGCTGACTTACTAGGCCATGTAGTAGGCAGAATTAGAAAGTAACAGCAGAACATCCACATCCTTATGAGTGGCATCAATGAGACTATGGAAGAGAAAGAATGAATCAAGGGGAGGTTTTGATTGCACAGCTCTAACCCATCCCCAGCATATTTTTGGGACATTTTTGCAGCTGAAGGCACATTACAACAAGAAGTTTCAGTTCTGGTATGTTAGGTTATCTTGTGTGATGCTGCTACCTCTTCACAGGCACAAGAAAAAAAACAAGTCAGGAGAGACAACTCAGAAGCCAAAATGTGATGTGTCATTAGGCTTACCATACAATAAGTGGATCCATATAAGCAACACCCAAACCTGGAGCTACCCAACAGCTCAAACAGGTCAGCAGCAGGTCCAAAATAAACAGAAGACCCACAAGATATTAATAAAGACTGGAAAAATACCTCAGACTATTGTTAAGTGATGAGTCAGGGATTTGACTAGTATCATAACATCCTGCTTTGGTATTTTTAGAAGCTGAAGTTTAACCTGAGGAAGATCAAACCACTAATTTTCTTTTATAAGTTAGTGAACTCAAAACTTGATAAGACAACTTATCAATGAGGTTAGAGTTCATTTCTCATGAAGAAAAATCTAGGTTTTCCTACTCCCAACTCATTACACAAGAATTTAATCTGATCAGATCCAGCTCTGAAGTCAAGTTCCACTTTCCCTAAAAAGCACTAAAGAACAACAGTTCCTCAAACAGCCCCATCTGGAACAAAGGGTGGTTACAAGTTCTTCTTGGTGCCTACCACATCTTCTTGGCCTACCACATTTGATGTCTCAAAAGCAATTCCAGAATGCATCATGTTTATAGCACTGGGAAAAATACATTATGGGGACCTTTCCTTTTACAGTCACAAGCATTAAGTCCCTTTAAAGAACTCTGTCATCCTACAAAACTCTCCACTTGTACTCTGTTAACACACCAGCCAAAGTAATTTAACATAATTTAACAAGTAATTAAACAGAGGCAGGATTAATTAACAGAGGTGTCACAGTAATAGCTGATCAATTATGACTTTATTCAACAAACCTTGGATCACAGTCAATAAGTGCCCACCCTCCATGGAATTTTTCATCATCTGGTAAGAGCATTTTCATGTAGCTCTGCAGCAACTGGCTGATCAATTCTTGATGGCTTCTCAGGTTCTCCTTGTGCAAGGCTTCATGCTCTTTCTCTTTTGTAAATATGGAGTAAAGATCCTCTGTTACAGGGACACCCTGCATCAAATCTAAATAAATCACAGAAAATCTCAAACTAGGAACCAGCAGTTGAAAGTTATATATAGCAATAGTCTGATTTATCTGTAAATTCCTTCCAAATGTTTCATACTGGAACATCCTCTAGAAAAATGGTTACTTATTCTGAATAGAATGTTGCCTGAAGCTGAAAATTCAGTAGGTACTACACCGCTTTCTCAGTGAAAAGCAAGAATTAACTCACCACTTTAAGAAACACCTGCTACACAAATTTAACTTTGTCTACCAGAGAGATGTTACAAGATAGTTAATGCAAAAATGAAGCTAGAAGCAAATTCTACACTGCATATTCAGTCCCTCTGAACTGAATGTTGCTTGATTTCCAGTTGGAAAATGACTGTTCCATATGGTGCTTTCAAACTTCAGAAAAGTTCAGTCAAAAAGAAAAAGCCAAGCTGATTTCAATAAACTTTTCTAAATACCAGTTCAGCTAAGGTGAAATTGTACTCTTACCTATGACTGCTTGCCTGTAAGCATCCCTGAAACGATTCAAGTAGTATCTGTTTGCAGAGTTCACTCCATCCTTCATTACCCCAGCCAGCTTTCTTTCCCCAGTCCTTGTGAAGTCACCCTGTCACACAGAACAAGCAAAACACACACACACACACAAACTTTGAAGCAGCAGCCTCAGCTCAAAAGCTTTGGCATTCTGAAAGTCAGAACTGAACTGAGATTGCACCTCAGAAGTTACAAGTTGAGTAACCATTTCATACAGAAGTTGTAAGTTTTCAAAGAGCAGCTACTTCTCATGGTATTATTTGACTCTGCAGAGAATCTTATGTATTTGACTGACTCGTGATTCAACATAACATCCCAATGGAAAACAGTAATTTGGACATGCACCATGGCTAACATGACAGCAGAACTCTCAAGACAGTCACGGGCATGTTTAATACCTAAAAAAAGCCTCTTATTTTTTCCCCTTCACTGTAGAAGGAACACGACTGGAACAACAGAGAAAAATGGAGCTCGCTGAAAAATTGTTTTCATCTTCTCTGCTTCTGCTACCAAAACACAACACAGTGAAGGAAAATATTAGATACCCTCAAAGCTCAGAAACAAAGGAGAGTTTCTAGGCCATGGAAGGCTTAGAATTTGAATAAAAAGCAGTTTTGGTATTTACAATTCATTAAAGGATTCTATTTGCAGAGAGACACTCTGGACACTGGCACAGAGCAGTTTTAAAAGCCAAGCCAGCTACTATGAAGAATATTTCAAGTGTTTCACAAAATACCATAATTAAACTGCAAATAAATTTAAGCCATGAATGTCAATGGCAAGTTGTGAAATCTTTAAACATGGCTGTAAATTTAGATCTGCAAATCAAGTTCTGTGATTCAGATAAAGCCAAAAATATTTACCATCAATAGGAGCATATCAGGCTCATTTTTATTGGGGTTTTGTTTTTGGTTTTAATGTTAATACAGTAGATTAATCAGAGGTCAGTAGAGAGACGAAAAATATTTCAATGTTAAGCATGTCCACTATAATGGCTTTCCCAATGCCAACAACCAGGAATACTAAAAATTGTTCCACCAGTGAATATGCAGACAGAAAGTAACTTAAATTCTACGACTTCTTAAAGGAGTAGGAGTGAACAGCAAGGAGTCTCATTCCAAACTTCTGATCTTGCTAGACAGACTGCCTTACAACTACTTCAGAAATGTCTTTGAAAGTATAACTAATCAATATCATCCTACATATCCTGATATTCAGTCCTTCAGAGTATTTTTGAAGTACTGTACCCACTTAAAAGTAGTATAAGCATGTTTTACTTTAAACAGAAGTAATGCTTAATACAGAACTTAAACTCCTAGCTCAACCATGCTCTGTAGGCAGACATGAAATGAAAAAATGCAGTTAAACTACAGCACTGTCACAGGACACTTGGACACTGAAGTCTCCTCCAATTCACACATAAGTGCGACACAAAATATTCTCCCACTGCAAGGTCTCCTATCTCTTCAAGACAAACCCAAGCAGAATGTTTGGCTAATTTTGCTACACATACAAGAGTTCTCCATTGGATATAAAGCCTGTAATGTAACATACAATGCATTCTCAGAGCAATTAACACCCTTCACTCTTTACCTTTAAGGCTGCTGTGCCAGCGTACTGCCGGCTTATGGCATCTCCATTGTTGGCCCAAATTATCTGGTAAATTCTGTTGCATTTCACTGGCAAAGGCTGTTCTGGTGGCATCACACCCAGTTTTTTGAGCTGGAATAAGACATACACATTAATGTAAGGTTCAAGATAAAAATAATCCCCAGTATGAAAGCTTGATAAAGAAAACAAATATTTGCAAAGCACTGAATTGTTGTTTTATATGATCTGAAAAAAGGAACCCATTCTGCTAATTTGTTAGGTTGTATTAATTGTTACCAACTAATCACCAGTTCATTGTTGAACTTCATATCACTGGATGAAGCAGTAATATATTAATTACGACAGTCAATCTTGAAAAAAATGAGCTGAAGGAAAAGTTACTCCAGATAACTCAAGATAGAAGACAAGATTCAATTTTCTGAGAACTATTACAAGAACAGACAGCACAGAACATTAACATGGATAAACAAGTTAATGTTTTCTATTGCAAAGGCATTTGTGACCCCAAAGGCCTGAAAGAAAAGGAATCCTTTTCCATTTACAAGAAAGGCATACCAAGTTCTTAATATTTGCTTCCAGACACTAAAGCAAATGTAGTGGCACAACCTTGAGCCTTACTCCTCCCCCAAAACCTTAAAATTAAGTATGCTGTGCTTATTATTAATGCTAGTGCATTTTGGTCAGTAGCACTGATGCTGAAAGTAAGATAACTTACTCTTCAGAACAACCAGTACTTAAGTTTTTCCAAGATAAGTCTTGCGTACACACAGACTTAAGCCTTTTAAATTGGTAAAGCAGCACAAACACAAGTGCAATCCAGTCACTAAATGTCAGGCCAGCTGCAGGGATAACTTGAAGTTTGCCTATGATATAGTCCAATTTACAACCCATTAAAAAAATGCTCAAGCACTCTTTCCAAGTCAGATGAAAAATGATACAAGCCTTCTTGTTGACTTTGAAAGCCCTATCAAATTCCCAGCTGAGAGAAAACAAGTCCTGTGGTACCAAGGAAGTGCAAAGGCAAGGTCCATATAATTCTTATATTCCAATTTCAATTTATGCCAGTCACCTCCAGTGCTTGGGGCATTTCTCAGTTCTGAATTGATTCCCAAGTACATCAGCTATAATATGAGAGGCACACGAGCAGCAGATCACAAGCTAATACTGCAGTAATGATTATTGAAGTCCTCTGAACAACAGCCTATGTTCAAAGGATAGATTGCCTTTGAACTCACAGGGTTAACATAGAGAAAACCTTTTCTAAAATAATGACTGTGGGACTGCTAGTCCTGTCCCTTGTTCTTAACACTCTGTGCAAGGAGTTCATTAAGGCAGATAACAAACAGGAACTGCCTGATTCAATGGTTAAAGCCATTCATTCTTCAGCCTAATGAAGAACCCACTTCATGCTCTGTGGTACACTTTAAGCACAGTCAGGTTTGTTCATTTTGGCCTGGGCTCTAACTGAGGCTTCACGATTTCAATTACAGTACCACTTAGTCTTCATAAGGGAAGACAATTATTACTGAGCTTCTGTATCAAAAAGCAAATGGGGAGCAGGGCAAAGAGGTGGAAGACTAAAGGAAGGACTCTCAGTCTTCTTGGGAACATCTTCCCCATAGAGGAAGAACTGTTACAGATCATGGATTCAGCCACTAAGGATATTTACATCATTAATTACTTATTCCCCTACACCCAGAAAAGAATCTCCCTGCCTGCTGCACTACAGTATCTTAATTCAGAAGTGCTAAAATGGCATCCAACTTCTAGTTTGATTTCAGTCCTTTAACACCTCATTTGAGGGAGGGATTTAATGTGAGGGGGTTTTGTTTAAGCTCTGTATTACTGCACAACATAAAGTTACTAAATCAAAACAAGAGACTCCTCTCCATGTGGACAGTCATTCCCTCTCTGCAGGAGGGGTCTAGGCCACACTGTCTTAGAATTATTTCAAATTCTTTTCGCTGCTTTCGGCTTCATGGTGTCTCCAAGTAGCTTGCAAAATCTTTTTCAGTAGAGGTTAGTTCAGCATTTTTCAAACAGTGTGAACAAGTTCTGATGTACTCGGTACTTAGAAAAGGACACTGGTTATACTTGCCTGCTGTTCCATGACCACTCTTGCAATAGCAGCCTGCACAACATTTGTGCGATCCAGGCAGTCCATGCAGTTAACTCGAAAAATTCCTTCCTGCTTACAAATCACACCAGCTTGATCAACCCTTTCAACAAAAAAAAAAAAAAAAAAAAAAGCATACTGAGACACTTGTAATCCAGTGTAATTTATCAGCTTCGACAAAAAGCAGACAATTTTACTCATGAAATCCTAGTTTCCCTCATCACACCAGCCACACCCCAACTCTCAAGATTAGGCACTTAATGTCAAAAACCTAGAACCCAACAATAATTGCAGAAGCCCTTCATTCAGCATATATTGAGCAATATACAGTCAATTATGAATGACTGCAGCCATACTCATTCCCAAACTATGTAACTTTTTATCAGTTAACACCAAAGGTCAAGCTTTTCTACTCTTCTCAATAATGTGGTTGGTGTTCAAGTTTGCGGCTCAAGTACAAAGTGGTTCAAGTTAAAGATAAGAAACCCTAAAAGCCTCAAATGCAATAAGCTTCAGGCAGAAAACAGAATCTGAGAACTTTTGCTGTTATGTGTGTAGAACACCAATACTTCAGAACACAAAAACTCTGAAACAAAAACAAGCTGGGCATAAAGAGAGGAATGTAAAACATACCAGTAAAAAAAAAAAAAAAAAAAAAGGCCTCAGAATAAGTAGTGCTTGATTTTTTTTCTACAAATATTTACTTTGTAAAACATTTAAGTCTAAAAACATTTAAGTACCTACCAGCACCACTTCATGTCAAGAATAATATCATGGATGGCATCAGTCAGAGTTTGAACATTCTCAAACTTCATTCCTCGGCTAAAATACAGAATTTCACAGCAGTTAGTTTGAACTATAGTGGTTTTTCCTGAGTTATTTATTTTGTTATCTGTAACAAAGATAGTGTTTTGACTAAGCAAGAGAAACAGACATTCTCTCCCACAATTAACTTCAAATAGCAGCCAATATTCAGAATTATAGTCAAGTACAGTTAATATTTAAATCCAAGGCCAGAGATCTCTCCACACCCCACCAGTCAATTTCAGTATTTTCTCTGTTCACTCATGCTCACAGTGCAAAAATGAGGAGCCCCACTTGGTACAGCAGGTCTTAAGAGAAAATAAAACCCAAACAAAAGCTCATTTATGCAGGAAAGCATCAAATCAATTCAAGATGTCAACAGTGCTACCAAAAATAAGTCTCTTTAAGGTCATTGCTATTTTCTTGGGTTTTTTTCATCTTTTCCTCCCCCTCTCAGACAATATCCACTAATGACATACTTATGCAGTCAGTAATGCTTTTCCCAGGCCAGATGCAATCCCTAGATTAATTTAGAGATGAAGATTAAAACTGTGTTTTCAGACTCCGCACTTGTACACAAATGGAGCCTGCTTGAGTCCAGCAGGAGAAACACAGGTCTGGTGTCAGGTCAGTTGCTTGGCCACATGAACAATGCACCACAGCCATGCCAACATCAGAATGGAGTCAGGAAAACAGCAATTATTTATGCTAGATTAAAATAAAGTCCAGTGTATTTTATAATGGAACAGCAGCATCAAGGTTCTGGAAAAAACTGTCATATAATAATAGCAACAAGCAGAGAAAAAGAATGGCTTGTGGCAAAGAATTAAGAGCAGTAGTTTGAAAAGGTCACCTGCAGCTTTACCTTCACATCACGTTCAAGGAAACACTGTTGCTTAAAGTGCATAGTGACTTCTAAACTTTACCTAATAAATAACTCTATATTTAACAAGTCAGGGACAAAAGAACAGCAAACAGCAGTGCTTAGTTATCCAAACTTGAACTTTCATAGTGCCTTAGTTTACAAAAGGCATTCTGTTTAAAAGGAGTGTTTCAAGCAGAAGTAGAAATAGCCACAGCTTCTCTTGCCTTTAAGTCTCCTTTCATGCTAGTAAAAAAGATGCAAAGTGACATTTTTAAGAGGTTTCTTACCAGTGCTCATGGAAGTCAAATGAAACATAAGTCAGATTTGCATTGTTGTACAGAAGAACCTGTTTAAGGTAAGCATCTCCAATAATCTTCTCTCTGCCTGTCTGATCCACCAAATTAATAATAACCTGTTCAAAAGTTAAATTTAACAGTTGTCAAGTGCTACAGTCTTGCTTAGACATATACCTTGGAATAACAAACAGCTCAAGAGTTAAGTATCTGTAGGTAATCTTGCTGAAGTCACAATCTTTGATATATTGTATCCCAGATCAAGCCCCAGCCCCAACCTGCCTACCTTAAGTATAAAGAAGATATGAATTCACATGAGAGGTGAAAAGCACTAAAAGTACTAAAAGTTACACATTGCTGTAAGTTACTGCTGGTTTGGCTGGAGTTTTTTTGAGGTTACTTATAAGGATTCTTGAAAAACACAACACACTTCCATCTGTCAACAAGCTTCAAAAAAAAAAAAACCCCACAACCCATATCACCACCACCAAAACCAAACTAAAAACATTAACCTTTGACCTCTGCATTTTCATAAGATGACTTTTATCAGGTAGTACTCACCTGCTTCTTATAATTTTTCAGCTGTTCCTCAAAGTGTGCACGAAAACAGGAGACTGTTTCATTTTCACCTACAAGGCAGAAACAGCCCATTCAGCTATTTTAAAAGTATTAAATAAAAAAGCTTAAGTATTAAAACACAAGATAACCTTTCCTTGAAGTACTTAGACAGACCCATAAAATATTGTACATGACTAAAGATCTTTCCTCAACTTTCTCAACATCTTTGTTCTACTACTTTAGTGTACAGGAAACACCATTCTCAAATTTTTGCTTTATTTTGCCTTTTGTGGAGAACAGATTGGACTAAAATTTGACTTTTAGTAAGCATGATTTCTCTCCAGCTACTTACTCTTGTCTAGTCGGGGCCGTGGGTTGTATCTGTATCCAACCTGGCTCCAGAAAACAGGCACAGAGCCTCTTGTTTGTATAAATGAGAGAGTGTGATTGTGAACATGAATCAGTTGCTCTGTCTCAACATAATTTGCCACATTTCCATTTTTATCGACACCTCTTCGCTTATATCGCATCCCTAGGAAGAATAAGAAGGATCAATTCATATTTCCTCATTAGGCATTAACTTTCACTAATGATATTTGTGACATTAATTAGTTAATGTCATTTGTGACAAGAATAACACAAGAAGAGAATTCTAAACAAAACCCATGATCAATGGTTAAAGTCACACCTATCCTAGTGTAACCCCCCAAAGTTACATTGACTATATGGTAAAGTTTATTTACTGATATATTATGAGTAGCAAAAAATAAGTTGACAAAGCAAGGCTGTGTACTGGCACTATGAAGTCACAGATACACCTACTGCACCCTGAAGGATAAATTACTTCCTCTTCTGTGAAATTTAGCAGTAAGTTCTATTTTAGTGCTCAGTATTTTCCAGGAACCTAACGGCCACTTTGACTAACAGATGCCTACTGAAACGTGGCAGGATGATGTTCACAGGGTCCTAATCAAGGTGTTCTTTAAGAATATGAAACCACATCTCAGAACTGTGACCTTCAAAGGTGCATTTAGTGCTCAAGAGAAGATAAGCTCACTTAGTAGGCACCCTAGGAACATCTGAGTAGTTCTGTACTCACTACAGCCTTTTCTTTTCCTCCTATAAGCAGGAAAGGCAGTAGCACATACTCTAACAAAAGCTGATCATCTGCTAAACATCACAGCATTCTTTCAAAGTTATCTGCATCCCTCCTTCAGTGGTTCAGGGACAATCCCAAGACCTTGAACTCTTTGCCTACCAGCTCTGTGCCGGCTCCGTCGGGAAATCAGTGCCACCAGAAATGTTGGCTGAACATCATCCACACAAGTTGATTCCTGAGGTGGAGTTTCAGGACTGCTCTTATCATCATCAGAAGATTCACTGTAGTTTACTACAAGTTCTTCAATTTGCACAAATCCTTGTATGATGGGTATAATCCAGAAGTCCACTTCAGCATTCTGAAGGTTACAAAAAAAAAAAATTTACATTCCTGTTGGCTCTACATTACCTGCAATTACTTCTGCCACCTCACAAGTTCATAAACAGTTGCTCCACATGGTTTTCGTGCTCTAAGATATCTTTGCCATATCCTTGTCTTATTTTTGTAAGAGGAACCAGCATTTTTCTGTCATGAGTCATAAGGCTTTTAAATCAGGAGGAAGAAGGAAAAAAACAACAAGATTTTCCTGTGGAGATGAAGCAAGCTAAATCAAGGCAAGGCAAAAAGCCCTCCTCTTCTCCCAGATGTCTAGGGACAGAAGAAAACCCTACAATATTTAAAAGCTTCATTTCCAGTTTCTCCAAAAGGATTTTTCAATACAATGTTACATTTGACATTTAAGCACATTAAAAGCTTCAAGTAGTAACTTCTCATGTCAAAGACAAGGATAATCCATTCAGATACAACAGGAAATATAGGTAATTTTTAACTAATTTCTGCTTTAAGGTAGTTCTACAACCTCTATGTGGATGAATTCCATTTCTATAAATAAAGTGTAATGTTCTTAGGCAGATTTCAGCAAAACATTAGCATCAGGTTTGTATCTGCCAACTTACTACCCAAGCCAACCAGTTCAAGGCTCTGCACATTTGTGCTTTGTCACACTAAATCTTAGATTCTCAAATAAAATTGAGATTCAAATTCACTACTAATTCAAGGTAGCCTATTTACAATGTATAACCTGAGAAATGCAACCAGTTAAACTCCTGTCTTACACACAACCTTTCCCAGAGCATCTGTTTATCCTACTGACCCCACAACCATTAGAGTATGCAAAATTATTGATGAGAGATGCAGGAAATCTGCATGTCATCATCTAATGTCTCGTGTCATCATCAAAAGAACCTAAAATTTGGCCTAAGTTAGCATATAGTAGTTACAAAGTCCTTTATCTACAAGGTTAATTTAAAATGAAGTGTAATCACATCTGGGAGAAAAGGAGTGGCTGTTGTGTGCTTACTTTCTCATTAGCCAGGAAAATGCTTTATCTGCTCTGAACAGCTGTTCAGAGTAACTTGTTCTACACTGTTATTACACTGATCAGCTACTCTGTTCAAGGAGAAAAATTCCATCTACTTAGGAATGCAGAAATCTCATCTCAAGAAAGCTTTCAAATTCAGGGCTTTTTTTCTGGTTCCTCTTATCAAGTTGAGCTCTGACCAGGGATAATCTATTTCAGATGTGAAAACATCTCAAGTTCACCTTCAGAAATCAGCACAAACATAACACAGTTATTCTGCATTACTTTATTGTAATCAAATTTTAAATCCAGTTGATGTTTGCTCATTAGCAATGATCACAGGCTGACCAGAAGGCTACTTGGGGGAAGAAGTTATTGCCAGCAGCTCAGAAGGCACAGCCTTGATCCTGACCTGTCTGAAAAGCAGGTTTTTAAATAAACTTCTAGGAGGCCTTAAGTAAACATTGTGACAAACTACAGAATGGTTCTCATAATACATGTTATTGTTAGAAATAAGACTCACATCAATGCTGATGAGGTCTTCAATCATGTGCTTATTCCAAAAGAATCTGTCATCAACCTGTTTAAAACAAAAGGGTAGTTTTTGCAATATTTTAATTAAGGATTGGCAATACCTTTGGTAAAGTCAGCAGTGTTATAAACTACAAGTGTACACACAAGTCTGGTGTTCACTGATTCTAACAGCTCAGAGTTCAAGATGTTCTCTTTAGTTTCACTTCCTCGCACTGAAGCCAGTTACAGGGCAAGCTCTTCAGTTGCAGTAGATGGTATCAGTAGAGAATGTGACCAGTCAAGTTTGGACCACATACATTATTGAAAAGTACATCTCCCAGAAGGAAAAAAAACCCAAGGCCACAAAACCAAACAACCCATACCCAAAAGACTTACTTTTCGCCACAGTGGTGAGTTAGTTTTCTCACATGCACTTTGCCTCTGCACAGAATTTGTCAGGTCATAGGTCAGGCTGTAGTAAAAGGAGTCTGAATCCATGAACATTTTGAACAACTCCTCCAATAATCGTTTCTCCAGTTTCTCCTTCTCTTTGCTTTCTTTAATCTGAAAGAGAAGTTACAGCTTTCTCATTTCTCTCTCTTTGATTAAAAGACTCCAGCCATATTTGCTAAATGCCATTTCTATCCTTGTAGAAAAAACCTTTTCCTATTGGCAAGCAGGATCTTAAAATTCTTAGCAGAGAAAAACACATGGGTCAGCATCTTCAGAGACACCATGCTATTGATTTCAGCAGTAAAAGCATTCCAACTTTTGGAGCTTCCATTCAAGCAGTCTGTTTCAGTCTCAAGAGTCTGCAATACAGATTGCATCTACCTGTTCCTTAATAAATATTGTTTGGACTTTCTAATCCACTCCATTACTGTCTTAAAAGCACTTTGCTAAGATTGCTTGGTGCTCTCTGAGGAAGCATGCACCAACTTTTGACTCCAATTCTATATTATAAAGAGATGACTATGCAGAGCAATTTGTATATGTTTAGAAACCCACTAAAAACTGCGTTGTTAAGAAGGCTACTCTTAAAAATTCTGCCAAAATTATATCATAACAAAATGAAAAAATAGAAGACACAGTTAAATAATCAAAATTAAACTTGAAGTCAGTAGTTGCACATTCTGCAGGTTTTCACTACTTCTCTATTTGATTGTCTACCACAATCTGAATCATCAGCAGTTATAAACATTTTGGAACATAACAGTAGAAAGCTTTACCTTCTTTTTATTTGGAGCAGATACATTTGATTTAATTTGAGTAAGAGTCTTCAGCAGAAATTTTGTGTCGTCTGGGGACTGTGTAATCTTCTCTGGCTTGTTTATCCCAAAGTGGTGCTTTTTACAAAGCTAAACAACAATAGGGAATTAAAGCCAATTATTAAATACTCTTTTAAAAGTTCAAGGAAGTTTTAGTTAAAATCCAAAAAAGCAAGACTGCAACATGAACAAACCCAGAGGAGCCAATAAAATACAGGGGGAACATGCAGGTTTTATAAAAGGAATTTTCTTCTGTGTGAGAATGTCTGTCTCAATTTGACATGACTTGAATATTCAGACACAGCTCAACTTTCCACACAAATTACAGTGTAAATTAGTAATAGCTGCTCATACTGTTATTCTTTTATCCATTCTCTTCTAGAAAAAAATCTGCAACATTTAAAGTAAGGGTTTCCCTTGCAACCAAGTTATAGAACTGTTCCAAAACAAGATGGAACCCTTAAAAATAAATAGTTTTTATTGATTCAGAGTGCAAAGATACGACAGCTGCATCTCCCAAAAAACTCACATGTAAAACCCTGTCTTCGAGATATTTAGGGATAACCTCAGGGGTAAGAGAGCCAAGTACGTGGGAGAGGGCACTGCAAACCAGAGTTCTTGTATAGGTTTCTAGGCACAGAAGCACCCAGAAGACATGGTGTCTTCTTGCCTACACAACTAAGAACAGGAAGGTATTACAGCTAGATGTATCCCAGAGCCTGGGGGATTCTAATGCTGAGACTCTGATGAAGCAGTGCTTCAGCAGCTTTTCTTGCTCCTCATGTTTCACCAAAGCTCTGGAGATTCCATGCTGGGGACTCCTCTTCAGAGAAGGACTTTCACTATGATGTACAGACACCAGAGAGACTGCCACAAGTCATCCTGTCCCAGAATCACGATCCCTCCTCCTGCCACACACACTCCAAAAAGAAGTCTGAAGCCAGATTTGTTCTCCCAACAGTTCTAACAGTTCAGATTTGTTCTAACCAGTGTGCATCATCTTGGGGTACTAGGATATACTCAAAATCTACTATCCTAGTCAGCAAGAGGTAATCTGGAGCACTTTTTTTTTTTTTAAGCAAAAAACAAAGGTTCCTTCCTAGTGTACAGACATGTCCCTTGATTCCAGAGGATTCAGTTCTGTTGTCAAATTGTATGTTGCTCAATTATACTAATAAAATTTTGCTTGTAGTATTTTCAATAGTTTTTTATGAAATTTAGGTATGATTTTGTCATTTCCCTCCCTAGCAGAACTTGTGATTTCTGTTTTTTTAAAAGAAAACATCTTTTAATCAAAGAAGGTATTTTCAAAGCACAAAATGTTCATATCTGCATAGGAAAAAAAGCAGTACAAGGTGTGTGTTTAATCACTGTATTTCACATTTAAATTTCACTGGAACAGAAAGGGGAAAGTCAAAATTCATTATACAGTCCTACCTCTAATTCCAGATCCTGAGGTTCTGTTTCAGAAAGTGGGATCACTGCTATCTTAGTTATTTTGCAAACCTCCTGGTTTCCTGGAAGTTTGCCAATCAATGCTTTCTGACGAATTAGAAGTAGCCACCATGGTAAATCTGGGAAAAAAAAAAAAAAAAAAAAAAAAAAAAAAAAAAAAAAAAAAAAAAATTTAGTAGATGCTTTGATTTGTCTATCAAGCATCTACTTTGATTAGTCAGCCAGAAACATCTCCCCAGTGTACAACCTCTTCCAGGAAGCACCTGACTAGAAAACTCCAGTGAATGTTTTGCTATTATGCAGTCCAAAAAAATAAAGCACTCTAAAAACTAATTCTATCCCTAATATAATGAGATTAACTATTTCATAGGCTTACCCATTAGATGTAAAGTTACCACTGCTTCATCTACTGCCATTAGGCAATCTCTAGGGTGCTGCACATTCCCACCAGTATCAATCACCAGTGGCAGGACCATTTGAAAAAAAAGCAAACAGCAAGCTAAGATTCTCTTTGTACCTTCTGTTGGAGTTAAAACAGCAAACAAGACATACAGGTAACATCTGATGACAAGGTTCATGAGTCAAGAAGTTTTCTGAGCAAATACAGACTGCATCATAAAGCAATTTATGTGTAAAGCTTCACAACATCATTCCTGAAGTGGTGTAGAAATCAATGAGCCAAAGATTAATGAAGATATTTGTAATGGGTGTATTCCACACACATTTTCAGTCTGCAATATTTGCAGTCATAGTTTCAACACTTCAAAAAGGCAGGGAAACAGAACAGCAAACATTCCCACTGACAGCTGAATAGTGCCTGGACATCAACTTCCTAGATTTTAATGCCTTGGTCAGATCAGCAGCATGCAAATAGTAGGCTGGGGTTTTATGAGTCAAAAGTGAAAGTTCTGTTAAGGGAGATGGAAAAGACACAAAAGTCTCAGAGACACACAGATACACTCATTATTTCTCCCAGCTGAGAAGCAACTGAGTTTCATTGAAGAGATCATATACAGACATCAAAAGCCTGCTATGGTAGAGATTAAAATGCTCCCACCCTGGTGACAGGAGTTTGTGTCATGCATTATGCCTTTTAATACAATACATAGCCTTTGAAAACTCCATTAAGAGACTTTATGGCAAATGCAAAGCCCATTTTCCTTACTTCATATATTCTAAATAGTACTTTACCCCCGAGTGCTTAACAAAAAGCCAGGATAATGCATGTCAAGTCACAAAACACCCAGAATTTTCTCTTTCACAGATTTTCCAATATACTCTCAGCACAGAATTAAAGCTCTATCAAAGTTGTGTGCATATTTCCATCAAATGCAATTAAAACAAACTTTGAATACTTCAACCTAAATCTGACAAGGTAAGTATAAAAACAGAATATCCTTTCCTAACAGAGTATATCTGAAGTTCCAGTGAAATAATCAATATGATTCCAGATTCCACTGGAAAAAAATTGTGGAAAAGCACTTCTAAGCAGGTACAACTCAGTGAAAAATGGAAAAAGAAAAAAAAATTTTGGCTACTCTTGTTTACCTCATATTAAAAAATCCTGGTAGGTTAATACAGTGAATTTTGTATCCTTCATCATTTCTAAAAATACATTCAAAGTCATCTTGCTGCACATTTCAAAACTCTATTTCTACTATAGTCAGAGCCACAGAACACTGAAAGAAAACGGAAATTCCCCAACAGATCAAAAGAAAACAGTCAGGAAGTAATTATGCAGATAAAGTATGCCCTAAAGTAAAAAGCTTCAACAATAACCATAGAAGAACATAATATAAGTGCCAGCACTAACTAAATAACTGAATCCCTAAATAAAGTCCACATTGCTGCAGTTAAAAAAAATAAACGTAAACCCACAGAATAGCTTTTTTTTTAATAAAACAGTTATTGTCTACTCAATGCTTTTATATTTTTATAGCTTCCCAAACAATCAAGCATTAGTTTTTCCAAATGCCTTTGCAATAACTTTTCTTAAACTGTGCAAGCTTATAAAAAAAAATGCTGATTTTTCAAGTACTGTGATTTTAGTCAAGAAATTTCATGCTACCATTTTCTTCTTTGTTACTTGAATGACTTCAGGCTACTATCACCTTTGACTGGATTGAGGTATCTACTTCTTAGTCTAATAAAAAAAAATTAGCTCAGCTACACTTAGATTTTGCATGTATGCACACTAACTGGAGCACATAATGAAATTAATCTTCTCTACTAAAGGAGATTTATGCTACAGATGAGTTTGCCTCCATATGGGAAGATCATACAGACAATTTTAATTGGGCATCTGCACCAAAAAGATATGCAATGTTCTGCTTTTAGTAGCTTATTTCCATAACACGTCCTAAAATGCTTTACCTTCTGTTCCTATTTTTACTCCACGTTTTCATCCAAGACATCTTGGAATGGGCCAGAAAAAGGCAAGATACCATATCCCTGCATTCTAATACTCAATTAAGGCTTTGTTGGTTTTGACATTGGGGTTATTTCCCCCTCAAAATGCATGTCAAATGTTTAATTCAGCATTAGGGTAGAGCCAAATGAGACTTTAAGCAGACTGTCTTCTCCAGTGTGAGCACATGGTTATGCCAAGATGCACAACTGACTCCCTCATGGCAAAAATCCTTTGAAGAATTAGAAAATAAACCATGTACTCTTGGCTAGCTGCTTTCTCCAAGGCTGCTTTGCTAGAAATTCTCTGGTACTAGGCTAGCAATAAAACCCACCAGATTAGGAATAAATTAAATCCCATCCCCGGTCACAGCAATATGGTAAGGATATTTCCATGTCAAATTAAGGACAGCCCAAGACTGACTAAAGGACATCTTAAGATCATTTTAGGACTACTCCAGCATTCTTGCATTAAGCAAATCTTTCAAGAACATATAAGGATCCATGCACAGGACACTGAAATGCATTTAGGTTTAGTGACAGCTCCAGAGTGCATTGGTAGCAACTTCAACACTTTACAACTTGTTCCCAGCATTAGCCAGGATGTGCTAAGCATTTTTAAATCACACCAGTCCTTCCTTCCAACAATAATCAATAACAAGGTTCTGAGCAAGACAAGCCCATAAAAGACAGTACTCGGCCAAAAAAAGCTCCAAATTAAGTTCTCTGATCCTAAAAGCCCAAGGGCAGGCAAAAAGAAATCAGACCAAGTCCTCCTGTTCCAGATCAGAGAGAAATCCATTTTGCCCAGCTTCCACAGCAGAGTATTCTTACAACTTCTGGAGATAATGGTCCAGCAGCAATGTTAAATATTTATACATCTTTTGCTGATAAAGTTTCCTAGTGACAAAGATTGATAGAAGAATAAGTAATGAGACAGGTTACTGTTACAGAATGGCAGATGATTCAGCCAAAGGAATACGTAAAACTGCACTTGGATATGATCAAGTGAGAGCTCATGGACAACTAATAGGTTTCAAGAGACATCTCAGCCCAATGGAGGACACTCATCAGCAAGGATTCAAGGGAGCAGTAGTTCTCAGCTCAATAAATTGCTGGAAATTGTATCTTTCTTCAGCCATTCAAGTCTCTGTAGGACAGCAGCATCACCAAATACCAGAATACCAACAACAAAGAAGATGGTTTATCAACAGTTTGTGAAGATGACATCTGAACAAGGCAGAGAGGAAAAAAAATGCTTCCACTGGGAAGCAGCTGAATTGAGTGCCTGGAGGAGGAAAATTGGCTCAGCAGCTCTGTAAGATACATGGAAAGACAACCAGATTATCAGATATTATCTGATAACCTTCATTTACTTGAGAACACCAAGCTGACACCTGCTGAAGTGCCACATGCTGGGGAAAGTTTCAATTTGCCTTTCATAAGCAGAGGAAGTGCCTCACAATAGGTACACATGCAACAATATTTGGTTGCCAGAACACACCAGACCTTCCAGAAAGCATTTGAAAAGGTCTCCCCCTTCAAAGGCTTTCATACAAGACTCCCTAGGGAGAGGGGGGAAGACCTTTGTGTACTTCAATGTTTTGTTAAAAAAAAAAAAACACACAAAAAAAACCCACAACACACACAAAAATGAAGTTAAAAACAATCACTGAGCATTTTCCCAGCCCAGAAAAAGGTCACTACTGGAGTTTAACCACCATTCCTCATGAACAGACATGCTGAACAGCACAGACAACCTGGATGAGGAGAAGAGAAAGTGAGGTGGCAGAGTCTGTCTGAACCACTTGATACCACCAGATCTGCACAAGGAAGGCTGAATAGATCTGCAGAATGACCACAGGCAAAAATAGCAGGTGAAATTCAAAGGAGATGAAGCGATGCAACTGGGAAAAGGACCCAATCATAAACTTCACAATTAACTTCTGAACTATTAACCTTAGAAACAAGACCTGGGGGTTACAGTAACTACAGAGCCAAGCATTTCCTAGAAGTAACTCATATTCCCATGTGTACCAGTCCCTGTTTTCCTTCCACCCTTACTGCTCATATGCCACTGCCACCTTGACTTGACTTGTTTCTAGTCAGAGCACAAACACCTGATCCATTTCAGCACCTGATCCATTCTACTATCCTGGAACACACTTGAAACTTGAACCTCTGTTGATCATATTGCCAGGCACTACTTTAAATGCAGGGTCTAACCATTCACAAAAAGAACACCCAGTAAATGAAGCAGAATTCCTGGCTAGCTTTCCTACCTGTCAGGAAACATATCCAGAGCTCTACTAGAAGAAGAATCTTTCTAGACAAAGCAGGCATGTGTCAAAATAAATATTCATATCAGCTACTGGAATTTGCAGCTGACTAAAGCTAAAAGTGCACTGATTTGATAGGGAAAGTTTACTGCATTCAGTTATACAGATTAACATTAAATCATGATACAATCATAAATCATGATGCCTGCTTCCATTTTATAGGTATGTCTTACATTTAACTACAAATAAGTTCCTTTTACTTTCAGATAGTCAGGTTTTTCAACACCATTGAGAATCCATGCCTTATATTTTTGTGGAAACTTCCATCACCAGTTTATGCACTGTACCACAGGAGAACAAGAAAAAACTGCTCGAAAGGATTATTCAAAATGGTGCGAGGGTTTTATGCATCTTACATAGAGTCTCTGACAGAACTACAGAGACACAAAGTTCTACTCTTTGGGAATTCTGTGCTTTTTACAATGAAAATATATTGAAAAGTAGAGGGAATTTGCACCTGTAGGTATAATATAACCATTTGACAAGTTCAGAGTGGATGAGAGCTCCCCTGTTGCAAAGAACACTCCATAATCCCATTTGAGCTACACAGTATTATTTATTGTATCACTGACTTAAAAAACAAAGTGCCTCAGCAGTAAAACACACCATGGAACCACAGAAAAGCACATACCTGTATGCAGCTGAACTTTGCCAATGACTCCCTCTACCAGGCCCAGACAAATAGGATTCCAAGCCAAAAGAAGATCAGTGGCTGCAAAAAAAAAAGAACAAAACTACTGTTGTTTTTTCAACTCAAAAGGACAATTAATCCAGTGATGGCCATTCTCTCCATTTTTTCCATCTCAGAGGATAGAAAATATGTAATGATTTCTGCAATAAGAATATATAGGCTTGTTAGTAAGTAGCTATGACTAAATTACTAGATTTCCAATTTAAAGCCCTGGTATTCCTGGTATTTCCCAGATTTTTCAGAAGAAAATGATTGCTTTGGGCTATTGTAATCCAGTTTAATGTAGGCTTCATTCTTCTAATATTCATTATCATTTTTAACTAGATTGAAATTTTACATGGCTATAGTAAAATTGATTACAGGTCATTAAGTTACTAATGTAGCTTCAAAAACCTAGCAGATGTTAACTTCCAGCCCAGCTCCTCTATACTTATCCCAAGTTCACATCCTCTTGCACACACACACCCACTCACTTCCTCTTTTGTTAAAGCACTCTCAACATCTACATGGAATAACAAGGTACACAAAGTTAAGTTTTAGGTTTTAAGTTCCACTGTTAAGAAATCCCAGTGAACCACAGAGGAAGTAGAAGAGAAAGCAGGAAGGCAACATTATCAGCTTCCTTATCTGTGCAGGGCACTCCTCCCAAAAAGCCATTACTTGACACAAGTCAGTGTGACAGTATAAACATGAAGAGTGTCCTGTGGTCACCAGACCACACTGCTGATACTCAGGAGGAGCTCAGCAGTGATGCTGTACCTGCTCAGGAGTTTAAGGCTGTGGGATGGCATAAATTCCCTAAGTCTTCTACATGAAAACAAATTCTAAAAAGCATTTAACGTCTGTAGGAGAAAAGTCACAAAGGAGAAGTTCTTCTATACCAAGAAGGATGTGAAGCTTGTTACTATCTACCAAAACTCACTTGTTCCAAGGTGGAAGAGATTCTCCAGTTTTAGCATCCAGATAAATTCTCTGCTTCCCATGTAAGCAGGTGAACATTCAAAGGACAAATTCACACAACATCTTAAGATACTGAAGAGTACAAATCATCCTTCACACACACTGTTTACAAGATCTTAGTTTCTCCTTGGAAGACTGAGACCTGCAGGTGGCAACCAATAGTCCTCATTCTAGTCCAGTGATTCTAGACTAGTGCCCAATATCCCACTGACTAAATTCAAGCTATTGAATTAAGCTTTGCCTCTTTTTGCTGATTCCTGTCAGAGATTAATGATCACTGAAAACACACTTACCCTTCACAGGGACTGCAGCAACATTGTAGTTGCAGCACAATAGAACTCATGTCAAAAATTTGGAACAAAACCAGCTTTGATGTGAATACTTCGCCACCCAGAGCTTACCAGCAGCAACTAAGGGCCTTTAATCCTTTGTGTTTACACAAATATAACGTGAAAAAAGTATCTTGGAAGAGCATTAAAAGCCAAAAATTATTTCTAGGTCTTTGTTTCTCCAGTCTACCAACATCAGAGTTGATACAAGGTCAAGCAGAAATCCTGATAAGAAAAGAAACTGCTACTTTGGGATGAGCAACCTGCTCAGCACTGAATGACTAAAGGCAAGTCTGAAGAGCTTCAGATGCTGGGCTATCAAACTCCTCTGGGAACAAGGCAAGAAACAAAAAGCATTCCATTTGTACTCACTTGAGTCCAGCCCTTACTACTGGGCTGCTATCTGGTTCAATCCAAACAGCTTTAACTGTTTGTCTTCCAACCTTGCTGCAGCACAGAGAGCATGTACCTCTTCTGTACCTCTTGTCTTCCTCAACTTCATTGGCTTCCAGAAGTGGACTTTGGCTAGAAAGTGTTTCCTGTCAGTGTACTTAGTATAAAAACACACAAAACATCACTGAACTTTGAGCTCAGTTTATATGTAAGGGTATAAACACTGACATAACTACACACTATTGCTCAAGAATTCTTTTCATAGCCTGGCAGAATAGCAACTACCACAATCACTGTCACTGTTCGACACAAGCAATAGACATCTATTAATAAAAAAGTAAAAGGTGATTAACTCTGTAAATAGCCACAGAAAATCTTTCTGCTCTCCTAATGTAACTTTTGACACCTGAAGTTTTAACATTCAGGAAAAAAACTTCAATGATATTTTTAGACTAACTTGAGATTTTTTTTTCTTTAAATTGTGCCTGGTTTAGATCAAAGACAACTACAAGCCTTTATTATTAGCACTGTTCAACCCCTATGACCTCTTGTGGCTTTTCAAAAGGAAGTCTGCATCCAAGTTCCAGTCCTTCTTTGAATGGTGTTCTGAAACATGAGTCAGAATTAAGAGACTATAAATTTAACTGGAAGGATTTAAAAGTATAAAATTGAAATTCCTTATCTTGCAGAAAATCAAGTACTACTTAAGCAAACTAAGGCTAATTACATTTTCCTGTCAGCAGAGAGATCTAAATTCATATTTAAGCTACTATAGTTGCAGATAGATGGTGGAGTATTAAGACATTTAGTGTTAAAAATACAAACTCTTAATTGTCATGAAGTATTAACTTCATTTACTAGCCTAGTCTCCAAACCTTAAACAAGTTATCCCTTTTGCTAATCACTTGTTTTAATTATCTTTCCTATGTATACAGCTTGCACTGCCTGTGTTATGGTACTGAGAGCCTTCAATCAGTTAGAATTTAAATGGTTTACTTTGTAAGAGAGAAATTAAATCACCACTGCTTCCTCCTCTGCCCACAAACACACTCACAGCCTTTAGAAGCCTACAGCTGGGAGGGCTCCAGATCAGCCCCAGTCTTCGCATTGCTACTGCGCCTCACAGCCTGGCTGGACACCCTGCTTCTCCTCCAGGATCCAAGGACATGGGACACCCTGCTTCTCCTCCAGGATCCAAGGACATGAGGAATGTTTCCCAAGCAGTGAGTCAAGTTTCTGACAGAGTGCCTGTCTCAGCTGCAGAAGCACAGAACATTATGAAGTATGCATTCACTCCCTTGTGTCTAGGACAGGAAAACCATGATTTAGTTTCTTTGGACACTTCCTTCTGCATCTCAGAGTCAGAGCAGATGAAGACAAAGAGTGCAAGTACAGTTCAGGTCATATAGTGACAAATTTAAAGCAGTGAGGGTGAAGTATACAAGTCTGCAAAAGCAGAATGCAAGTCCCAGAGACTACCAACATAAATGAATCCATACTACTCATCTTCATAAGGAAGATTTCTTTGTATTCTGTTGCAGTTACAAAATCCCCTGACTCACCAGGAATTGCTCAGGATACTTAAAAACATACCAAAGACTTTCAGCAGGCCACAGTATCCAGTACTACAAATAATTGCACAAGAACTCCTGTACCAGTTGACATCTTGCCTCCAAAAAGAACTAACAGAACTATAGATCAGTGCTCTCCAAACTTTTCATCACGTACCACACCAGTAAAAGATATTTCAGCATGTACCCTAAATAGATATCTATACTTATTTATAAATTATACAAATGTTCAACTTTACTAATAGCACATAAATTATAAAACACACACAAAAATAAGTTTTAAATGGATAAAATGCTCTTTTAAAATTATTTTATTAATGGTATAAGGCTGAATGTGTGCAACAAGCTGTCAGATGTGGCTTAACCTCTTGAAAACAGAGCCACCTCCTCACTCCTTCCACAAACCTCTAAATACCATCCAGATAAATGACCAGGAGTAACTATCTTAAAATGCAAACAGGCACTAAGTAAAGCTCAGTGGGCTGACTGGGTTATGTTTGTTTGGTTTTACTTCAGAATAACCCTTTACTCTTTGAACACTGTTGAATTATCCCAATAAATACATATTTTCTGACAAATGACACAGGCAAGGAAATAATTTGACCTTTCCAAAACTAACAGTGGACTAATTAATATTACTACAAACCAACACACTCCTATTTTCAGATGGTTTCTCAGCAAAGCTCAAGTTGTTTGTGGGTAAATCCTTTAAGCCAGGAAAGCAATAGGTTGTCTGCATTTCTTTTAATCCTAGTTACTTTGTAAAAGGGAAAATTATCAGAAAGGCAGCAGAAAGATCTTATTCAAACCTAATTATAAGACTGACAGTTTAAGCACTAGATTCATTCTGAAGATAAGCTGCTTTAAAAAAATTTGTTCAGCAATTACAGCTATACTCAAAAGAGGATGCAGGAAAGCTATCCCATCCCTAGGAGATTTAAATATAACCACTAATTGAGTAAAAAGATTTAATTATTGTGAAAAATAGTTTATTTATCACTAACTTATGTTAATGTTTCTTAAGAACCATGACAGATATACTGGTGCAGCTGTGGTGAGCCAAGTCTAAGTAAAGGTTTTAGCCTCAGGGTCACTTTTCTTTCTCACTCCATAATTAACTTTCCTCTCTGCCCAGCACAAAAACAATTATGGATTGAGAATAACTATTTCAAACACTAAATAAGGGAGTTACCTTCAAAAACTTGGCATGTGTTTTAGAAGTAGAAAGTAAAGGATTTCATGACACACCATGTATCTTTTTTTTTTTAACTGTTGGGGACAAATTGGCTATTTAATGGAATGACAGCAAGCAAGAAAGCATCAGCCATAGGTGAGAAAGGTGCTCTTTTCCTAATCTGATAGATTCACAAGGAGAAAACAAACTAAAAGCTAACAATTAATGACAGAGAAGCACATTTCACATTTACATTTTGCAGCTCTCCTCAACATCTCAGCATGATTTTGCCTGCTAGCCCTTATTGTGCTATCAGGGGAAATTATTCAAAACAGAGCATAAGTTTTATAGCTCAAAGTACGTTCAACTGGTTTGGTTTCAGTTTTTCAAAGACACAGTGACCACTGTCTCCCTGGCATTTCCAGACCTCTTCATATAAGGAAGAGAGGACATAAAACAGAGACAGGAACACTTGTTACATGGTACTTGTCTGCTACTGAGACTCAGCAGGAAACCAAACAAGAAACATCTCACTTCAAGGTCCAGTTCTCACCAGGTGGCATTCAGTCAACCCATTTAAATCTCAGGTTTAGTTTTACCGTGCTCCACAAAAAGAAACACGGATGGAACTACAAAGTACCACTTATTTAATGAACGTAGACAACAATTTAGCTCTGGTAAATACATCTGAAGATCTCTCCTCAGTCAGAATCTACAAAATTAACTCTTGCATGCAGCATCCATCAGATGAAGGATACACAGCAGCCCCCTGGTCCTTTCTGTTCTCTAGCAAACAGCAACGGGGAACTAAGTGCTCAAGGTTGTTTTTTTTAAGCATACATTCTTGCTGGGTTGCAGCTAATGCAGATCAGTCCTGACATCTGGTTTGTTACATCCACCACAAGAATGTTGTGCTGACAACTCCAAAATGGTACAAAAGAGAGGGAACAGAATGAGCAGGCAAGGGGGGAAGGAACAGCTCAGTAATAACTGCAGTTTAAAAAGTGTCAAAAAAAAAAAAAAAAAAAAAAAAAAAAAAAAAAAAAAAAAAGCTTAAGGTTCCTTAGGAAGGAACTTGACATACAGAAAGATTTTTTCTAAAGCTACACAACTACTTCCTCTGGAATTCATCTTCCAGAACAGATAGGCAGTTTCTAAGACATCCCACTGAAATTCAGGAAGTCAGTTTTGTAGGAAATACTTAATTTAGTAGCATGAGTTAACATACTCAGGCAATAATCCTTCAGAGCCACACTGTGTACTTTGTATCTTTACGTCTCCTGACACATCTGGAGCTCTGTGTCTAGTTCTGGAGCCCCTTTTACAGAAGGGACATGGATGTGCTGGAAAGTGTCCAGGGAAGGGCCATGAGGATGCTCAGAGGGCTGGAGCACCTCTGCTGTGAGGACAGACTGAGAGAGTTGGGGTTGTTCAGTCTGGAGAGGAGAAGGCTCTGAGGAGACCTCATTGCAGCCTTCCAGGATCTGCAGGGGCTGCAAGAAAGCTGGGGACGGACTTTTTAAGGATGTCAGGAGTGACAGGACATGGGGGAATGGATTCCAGCTGGAGGAGGGGAGATTTAGATGGGATGTTAGGAAGTTCTTCACCATGAGGGTGGTGAGAGCCTGGCACAGGCTGCCCAGAGAGGTGGTGGAAGCCCCATTCCTGGAAGTTTTTAAGCCCAGGATGGAGAGGACTCTGAGCAACCTGATCTGGTGGGAGGTTCTGATCCATGGCAGGGGGGTTGGAACTGGGTGATCTTAAAGGTCCCTTCCAACCCTGAAAATTCTATGATTCTATGATCTGCTGCATTGCTCCTCACACCACTTATGAGCTCCAGGCCTTCACTTGAGCATTTACAGGCATTAGACTTCAAAGGAACTACTCTTCTCCTTCAGCCTGCAATCATGAAGAAGAGCTCAGGAATTCTGACAAGTGGTTTCTCCATGACACCTGTAATGTCCCTGAGGAGTAAGGCAAGCAGGCACAGATAGACTATTACTTGGCCTCATGATTTGTAGTTCAGAGATTTCACACTATCCTGAACTAACCTGAGACAACTAACCTGAAATCTGTCCCCTGATACTCTGAAAATCTGTTTGGTTACATGGCTTTTAAATATATTTCTTTTAATGATAGACATTACTTCAGCTGCTAATTCACAACAGATGAGAAATAGGACTGTGTAAAACAAACAACTGCTCATTTGCCTCTAGGTATAGCTTCAGAGGTAAAATATAACTTACTCTTACAGAGCTGTTGGAATCTTCAAGTATGAAGTCCCCCAAAGTTGTGTTAGAATAATTCCAATCTGTGAGTCACTGAAAATATGTCTATGTTTTTTTCTCCAGGGTGGCAGGAACCAACTATTCAAAATCTTATTTAGTCTGGCATTACTGCCCAGGATATTATCAAGGCCAATACAATGATAATAGAATTTTTCAACCCATAAAATAGTCTCATTCCTTTTTCTGCTTATAAGAAAATCATGAGAAGAATTCAGTGTCTCGAATACTTTTGCTCTTTTCTATATGTGTGCACATGCATATATAAATGCATGCTTTATAGCACCAATATAAAGAAAATATTTTTGTAATCTGTGTAGAACTGCTACTCAGGAACAGCCAAGCAGAGCATAAACAGAGTAAACCAAGAGTGAAATCCCCATCAACACCTGATGGAAGGTATTTAAGGCATGGTTGAACAACACATGCTTTTTCACTACACTGAATAAAGAAAAAAAACCCACCAGAAACATCTTGTAAACACAGACAAGCAACCTTCAAACTATGGCTTAGAGCAAATATTTATCAAAGGTTTTTTTGCCTTTTTTAATTCAAGCCGTTCTCTCTCTGATTCAAAAGAGGTCAGAAATACAGCTTTGAAGACTAGTAAATTTCTGAACATGACTTTATGGTTGACGGAGGAGAATATTACAAAGCTCTTTAGATTCAGACCTATCATACAAAGCAACACTGTGCAAGGTTTGCCAATATTATCTATTCCCATCCATGAATGAATATAGATTAATTCAGAGCAGCCTCCTAGGAACAGAATAAAACGAAGGCCTCCAAAACCAACCAGGGACACATAGATTACAGCCTTTTGACAGACCATTAAACATGTCAACAAACTCAAGTTATGACTGTTTTTTTAATATGGCAGTGACTCACCACACAGCAATCCATTCCCTCATTTCCGGTCAGTGGCCTTGATTATAAATATTCCAATGTAATAAACCTGGAAACTTGATGATATCCAGGGTTGTCTTAATACGAGCAAGATCTACTGATCCAAGAAATACTTTCTGTGAGAGAACTGTTTTCTTTCCCAAGTTTATTTTCATTTCACAGAGCTCACTTTCAATGAGATGACCCACAGACAGGATGGAGAACCAAAACAACAAATACACAGAAATGGGAAAGCATGACTGATAATCAAGAGTTTCAAGCAGAGTAAGAGGCTTCAATATCATATTACCTTTCCTTAATCTGCAGGTCACACACAAGAAGGATCACATGTACACTGGCTGAAAATTTAAAGGTATGCTGAAGACAAAGTCCTGCTGAACAACGTGCAGACAAACTGCTGGGCACCAGCAAAGCTGCCATGAAGTTAATGGACTTCAAGAAATAATTTTTAAAATAATTTTAAAAAACCACCACAGCCATGGCTGCATGAAAACAAGTGGGCAACTCTTTTAAAGTTAAAGCTTTCAAAGAAAAATCTCTTGGAACTACAGTTCACACTTATTAATCTGGGTCAAATAAGAGTTTATATGCAGCCTACTATATCCCCAGCAAATCTAAACCTGAAAGGGGGGGAGTGCCTGCAAAAAACATGCATTTTCATTAAGTAGCAGTATTGTTCACTAGCTTAACATCAAATATTTTGCGAAGTGATTTACAAATCCGTGCATTACTGGACTTCCAACCCTAAGTGAAGCTTCTGGACAAGAATAAGTCACATTATCTTGAGACAGACCGTAATTTTATCTAAGAGATCCAAATACATTTCACAGACTAGAAAAGGAAGACCAGTATAAAAGAACCAATTCTTTTGATAACCAAAGATAACAATGGCTATCTAATGGTATTACATATTTATGTATAAAGTTATCCCATCTTTTTTTTAAAGTTCATGAGGTATACAGTACTCAGGCAGCCTGGTCAGTTGCATCTTTACCTGCTTTTTCAGAATAACACAGTTCCTAATTTTAGAAAACTTTAAGTAGCATCTGTAACACATGCCAGATGTTTGGCACAACTATTTAGAGTATTTTTGACTTACCAGCAGCTACACTAAGGTCCCTTTACATCTTTTATCCACAGGTTTTACTCCCACTACCTTCTCTGCAGGGAGAGGGCACGCAATCCCCCTCTGGAGTTGCCACACTCCCTATAGTAATTTAAAAAAAAATAAATCTCAGAGCCATTTAGCAGTGTAGACCAAAGTCTCCTGAAGGACCACGGAATACATTCGTCCAAAGACGCTACCACCATTTACCAGGAACACCGGCAAAGCTGTCACCGACACAAGATGGCCCTTCCTGACTCGGTGATGCTCCCGCAAAGGTGTCCAAACGCATTTCAACATTTCACCGTGAGCAGCTACACAGCGTTATTGAGACGGAGGCAGCAGGGGCAGCCCGGCAGAGAAACACACACAGAATGGATGAAAAAAAAAAAACAAAAAACCGTGATATCAGCTCGCAGAAGGAAGACTTCTCGCAGGGCCGGGACACGCCTGGCGTTCGGTACCGCGGCTGGGCCGGTCCCAGAGAGCTGAGCCCCACGGTACCGACCCGCGGCGGCGGCAGCCCCGGGCTGACCCGGGGAGAACGGGCCGATGGCGAGAGGCGGGCACCGCCAGCTCGCCCAGGGCTGAGCCCCACGGTACCGACCTACCGAACCTCCCGGGTGACCCTGCCCCTCCGCCGCCCTCACCCGGGGCTCCGCACCGCAACCCAGCGCCCTCGGCTGTCGGGGGGGTCCCTCCCGCCAGCTCCGCCGCCGCCCTTCCCCTCAGCGATCCCCTCCCCGTCCGGAGCCGCTGCCACCCCCCGAGACTCTCCCTGTTCACCCCGTGCGGGGCAGGGGGGAGGGGGAGGTCCCGTCCCTCCCTTTCCCACAGACAGAGGCACCGGGGAGCACCCGACCCCAGCCCCGGTGCTGCGGCGGGAGGGGAGGGGGCTGGGGGGGAAGGACTCACCGGCTCTCAGCTGGAGGCTGCCGTCCCTCCGGCTGCACCACAGCGCCCGCTCCCCGCTCTGCAGGATGTAGTGGTCCTTGGCTTGGAACAGCTCCATCCTCTCCGTGCCGCTGCTGGCGGTGCTGGTGCCGCCGGGAGGGAGAGCGGGGCGCTCCCGCCGCTCCCCGCACCCGTGCGCGGCTCTCGCCGCCCTGCGCGCCCCCGCCGGGCGGAAGGGTGGGAGGAGGGGCCGGGCCCAGGCGCGCTCCCGAGCGCGGAAGGTGCGCGCCACCGCAACGATCGCGGGCTGAGAGGAAGGGGGGGAGAGCGCGTGCTCCGCCCGCCGGGTACGCGCCCGCGCGTTCCGGGCCCCGCCCACCGCCGCCGCCGCACGTAACGCTGCCCCCGTCAGAGCCTCCCCGCGCGCTTAAAGGCGCAGAAGGGGCGGGGGGGTGGGGCGGCCGCGACCCCCTCAGCACCTCCCACCCTCACCCCACCCCTCACCTCACCTCAGCACCTCCTACCCACTCACCCACCCACCCATCAGCACCTTCCTCTTAGCACCTCCCAGCCACCTCTCACCTCAGCACCTTCTCCTCAGCATCTACCACCCACCCATCAGCACCTCCCACCCTCACCTCAGCACCTTCCCTTCTCCCACCTCTCCTCTTCCCTTCTACCTTCTTCCACCTGCCCTCTTCCACTTCCCCTCTCCTCACATCTTCTCTCCTCAGTCCCCTCCCCTGTCCCCTCAGCCACCCCTCTCAGTCACTCTGCAGTCCCCCTCCTCTCAGTCACTCCAGGCATTCACCAGCACAGCCCGCAGGAGGCAACAACCAAACCTGTAACCACCCCCCCGCCCCGAGTTCCTCAACGTTTCCCGGGAGGGAACAACTTTAATAATCAGTGGAAGCAGACAGGATACAGTGTATCAGCTGGTGATGAAAGGAGATCTCAACACCAAAGCGCGGGGCTCATTATCATTTTAAGTATTTATACAGAAAGGAGCGCTTCCTGACACAAGGGTAATTATTTATACCCTCTCTCTCCTTTCCAGGTAACACTGGAAAAGGCTCCAGCGAGCTCCTTGCTGCTACGGACCTTTCCCAGCCTTACCATCCACTTTTTACAGTTTTCCAGACATTTTGCTTGCTTACACTCCCATTCCCATAAAACTGGAGTAGAAATGGACGTAGACAAAAAGCATCCCATCTATATCTTTCGGGTTTAGACATTTTTTTCCCTTTCAAAGGGAAGATGGGGAGTCTCCGGTTTTCCAAACACTAAGCTCTGTAAAATCCTGGCTGCAGCTTCTCCTGGAGACAAGTCACTCTGTGACCCTGCAAAGGAAGCTGGCAATTGAGACCTGGAAAAGATTTCTGAGTTTTGATCTTCTCCTGTCTCTTCCCTGTCTCCCTTCCCTGTCCCTGCAGGACAGACGGACAGTAATTTAGTTAGATGTGCCTTAAGTGGTGGTAACTGCGGCGTTCCCCTTCTCACAGAGGTGTGGGAAACCTTAAGGGAAAAAATCGGGGAATTATTTGAGGCTGAGATTTGCGAAAATGGGAAGTGAGACATTCTTGAGAAGTTAACCCTCCTTAGGCACAAACTGAAAGAGCGTAGATATTAGGAAAAAATTCCTCACCATGAGGGTCGCAGGACACTGGAATACGTTGCCTAGGGAGACAGTTCATGCGCCATCACTGGAAGTGTTTAAGGGCAGTTTAGGTTAAGTCCTGTGCAACCCGGTCTAATGGGAGCTGTCCCTGCCCATGCAGGGGGCTTGGATCTTGTTGATTTTTAAGGTCTCTTCCAACCCAAACCATTCCATGATATTATGACTGTCTTTTAGCTGTCAGTTGTACACACCTACCTGGCTGCCTGAAAGAACTAGTTGTTGTTTTCTGGACAGTGCAAATAAACACCTTATTCAAGAGTACAGTTCCTCCATTTCGTTGTGTAAGCATTTGACTTTTACATATACATTGAATTAATTAGCTGAAAAACTCATAAAGACTTTTAACTATGATGATTAATATTGTCTTGTAAGACCAATAAGAATCCATATGAAAATGGCAGGAGTGATGTCCTGCCTCCTGCTATGGACTCCACCCACTCAGGGTAGCTCCATGAACGGTATACTTGGCATTTTTCACTCAAAATGAGAGTGGGAATGTCCCACTGGGGCATGGGAGCTGGAAGCCAAAGGCAGAGATTTCCAGAATGTGTCTGTTCTGTCAGTGGCAGATCTGTTTTAGGAATTTCCCTCCCATGCCAGAGGTTTTTGCTTCTCTTTGTCTGTCAAATCAAGAGTTCCTGTGGGCATGGTCTAACTGGAAGCACTGAACCTCTGCTGACAGAGGGGAATTTAAGCTGTTCACCACTCAAACAAAAGGATTTACCAACTATTATTAAACTAGCTAACACTGAACACCACTACTTTCAAACCATTCTTTGAACAGATTGTTTTTCTCTCATATAAAATTTCTCCATTCGTGTTCTATTCATATGCTAAAAAGCATGTGACTAAAGGACATTAAGAAATGAGAAATCTCCTTGTAAAGGTTGACATTCAAGACCCAGGTAGGAGTTTGATTTTGGAAGGTACTGAGCATCCAGTCTAGAAACGTATTTAAGTATATGCATGACTTTAAATGTATAAATTAAATTTGTTCGTTCTGACATCAACATATTTGAAGATGAGTCCAAACTTCATAACCTCTCTTGTTTAAGATTAGTAACTGAATGTCTCAGTAGGTCAAAACAAAGCCTTTTATTTTTGCTCCTATCTCTTTCCTCTATTTCTGGGCATCTGCAGTATCATTTGCTGAATATTTGCCCTTGCCACTTGCAGTATCATCTCTCTTCTGCATGTATCTTCCAACTAGTTCAGTGTTGGACCTGATTGCCCAGAGCTTGATTTCAATTTTAAATGTTGATTAATGGGAAGTGACATGATTTAGCAACAGTCCATAATTTGAACTGACTGGATGGATTGGACAAATACACAGCTCATCCTGAGAAGAATTACACCAGTTTTGGAAATGACACTGCAAGAGAGTGTGAGGTTCTTTATTCCTAAATGTCTGTGATTAAGAAGTCGTGGAGCATTTTTTTGTTGTTGTTTTTATGGCTTCCATGCTCCTGGTAGTTTCCAGACCAACATCAGAAAAAAATCTTTGTCAGTGAATACACCTATGATGTATCTGAAGCCCTCTTCTTTGCTTGCATGATATTGTTAGTCAGCTCGTTCCTTTCTGCTATTAGAGATACCAGCTCAGAGATGCATCTGGTGAAAATTTTGCAATACAGACATTTGCTGCTTTGCTTTGGAAATAATTTTGCTGCCTTGTTATTTAACCAAGGTATATTCAGTCTCATTTTTTATGGCAAGTGCTACAATAAAGATGATAAAAAGCAGTCTTAGAGTGCCATGAGCCAGTTCCCCCACCACTTCTGGAGGATTCCCATCAGGTCCCGTGGACTTTCTGCCTCTCAGCTCATATAAGCAGTTCCTACCTCAGGCTTTCTTTACCTCTGGTAGGACTTCTGCACCCAAACATTGCTCTTGGACACAGAGGCAATTGGAGTTTAAAAAGCAGCTCCTTCAGTAGAATCTGAGGGGGAAAAAAAAGCCTCAGATAGCAGTTTTGGAAATGACACTGCAAAAGAGTGTGAGGATCTGTAATTCTAAATGATGCCAAAGTAACTATAGAAGCCTTTCTTGTTTCTACTCATACTCCTTGCCAGTTTTTAATTTAGCTGCACTTTGTCCTTCCTATTTTCATCCCTGTGTGCCCAGGCAACGTGTTGGTATTCCTCCTTGGTAGTCCCTGCTCACTTACACTTTCCATATGCTCCCTTTTTGCATTGGAGCCTGGTTAGGTTTTCCCTGGCCTGCTGTTATGCCTGCTGGCTTTCTTGCAACCTGTATTTTTTTTTTTTTTTTTTTTTTAGACCAGACAAACTGGCTTGCCTGTTTCTGTAGCTCAGATGGTTCTAATGTGGTCCTACTAATACAGGAATATGAATAATAAATACTTGATGCTATATACTGACTGTCTTAAATCACATTTTTGGAAATATTTTTTAAAAGGCTTCTGGGTACTCTTTAGAGAGGATATGTTAGAGATATTAGATATATTAGAGGTTACATTAGAGACACCCTGAAAAGCCTGCTTTGAGAAGCAACCTTCTTGGAACATCTCCATCAGACAAAAGTTACACAAGAGCCTCTTCTGATTGGAAATATAATGGGTAAAAAATTCCTATGTGACAGCCAGTAGTTGCCACCAGAACACTTCTGAATTACCTGTAAATGTACCTTCAGTATTAAATACTCTGAAAAATGCTTGTGTGTTTTGTTTTGTAGCAGAAAAATGCAAAACCACTGGCGTGAATATTAGCTTTTGGCAAGAAAACAAAAACTTTCTCAAAACCAGGGAAAGGATTTCAGGGTAGAGATTTTTTCCTGAAATTATTTTAAGCTTTCTTTTCACTGGGATAACTTTTTCATATGGCAGCTGCAGTTGTTATCTCTAAAGGAACCAGGACTCCGGTATTTCCTCCTTGCCCATGAAAACCTCTTGCTTGCCAATGGGAATATTTCCATGGACTTCACAAAGTTTCACTGAGCACACAGGAACATAATAACATTTTCCCTTCAAAGCAACATGCATGTGGTTAATATCTGCAATATACTACATGGCTGATGGATTGATATCCCTCTATTGCTCTTACTGTTAAGATCAAATCAATGAGACCATTTGCAAAAATCATAGAATCACAGAAACATTTAGGTTGGAAAAAACCTTTAAAATCAGCAAGTCCAACCATTAGCCCAGCACTGCCAACTCCACCACTAAACTGTGTCCCACAGCACTATAGCCATACAGCAAAATAAGTTGTAAAAACAGCCTTAACAAATTAAATCATTGTATTAGCCTCTGAAAGAGCTTACCTCTCTTTCTTTATTTTTAATTTAGGTTGATGTTTTGTTATTTGTTTGCATGGTCTTTTAAGCAATATAGTTCACACTTCAAAAGTAAAGAAAAACTTGCTTTTAGAAAGGATGGAAAGTAAGGTTTTGGGATCACTGAAATTAAGTGTGCATTTTAGGAAAAACAAATATTTAAAGTCTATTTTCATCTGATACCACTTTGCCAATTTGAATCAATTTTGTAAGTAGCTTTCTTGGAAGTTGCTTTATTTTCCCTGATTTTTTTTTTTTCCTGTTTTAATATAAAAGCACATCCATTTACCTTTGTATTGTTAGTAGGGTTTACTGCATCTAGCTTTTTCCCTCTGGATTTAGCATTCTCTCTGTCTCTGTTTAGGAATACTCAGTTTCTTAGCATTGAGGAGGTTTGATAGTGAAGTAGCAAAACCAGCAAAGTATTTGTATTCCATTCTTGGCATAACATATCTCTGTGTGATGTGAATCCTGTTGAGGCTGAGCAACAAATAACCCATGAAGAATAGCAGTAGCTGCCAAGTACTGAAGTTTTATACATTTCTTTTTGTCATTTTTCACCCTCTTTTTGGCTACTCTACGTACTCTACGTATTCAGTGCAAAAATCTGCTAGTTGAATGATAGAAATAAAAACAAGAAAGTTATAACCATTTCTGGGTGGTTTTTTTTAAATCGTTATCCTTTTGCTCCCTGTTCTTAAAGAACTGTTTTTCAAAATACAACATTTAATTAATCTTCATGTACTGTTTACATTTCTGTCATGCCTGGGAACTCCTGTTATGGGTAAAGAACCCCCTCCCAAGCTAGCATCATGTCTATTCACATTCCAGAGATTTAGAAACATTATGAAAGACAAGAAGTAATATCAGAAACAGATTTATAAGGGATGCAACATCAGATAATGAAACATTCTTGATCAGCTTGGTCACCAGTGGTCTCAGCACTCCAGAATTTAAGCATTACTAAGTTGTGTTGGAAAACATACTTTAATACTCCATTCAATTATTACATCTTTAATACAAAATATTAATATTATGTCACTTTAATTGACATCTTTTTCTGTGTTGTGACAAAGATGTCTTTGTAACACCATGTTTTCTTGCAGCGAAAACCTATTCAATAAATTAATTTGGGGTCAAATTCACCTTTCCTTACCCCAGGAGGTACTCCAGAGGGAACTTTTCAGAGTAAGGTTTGACATGTTGTGGCATTCAGCAACAATACTGCTAAAGCCAGCTTAAATAACCATTTCCTCCTTCCCAGCTGTGTGTTTCTATTCCTGCACTGTGCCTGCATTGTATAACCACAAACATTTGTGCAGCATATTGTGAGCTGAATTCAGATGAAGAATAACCTCCTAAAATACTGTTTATGAAACTGGACTCCAAGTTAGCATAAGCAGGGCACTAGCAAACCTGCCTGGCCTCTGTTGAAACAAAAAGAGCCTAATTTTGTAGGGTCAGGATTGACTTTAGTGTTACTCACTTGGCAATTCCTTCTGAGCCACCAAGCAATGCAGAATTGGATCACACCTATATTATGAATGCACTCATGCCAGCCATGCCAGGTTTTGGGGAACAAACCAGCTGGGGCCCAGGTCCCAGTTTCTGCCCTCTACACGTTGCAGGAAGTTTATTTAAGATGAAATCTGGTTTTGCCCTACAGACCCCTTGGGATGCAACTGGAGAGCATGAGATGTGGTCCTGGAGTGCATCTTCTGGTTTTGCTTCAGCTGTAAGGAATCCACTTACCCATAGCTAGAGCAGCAGAGCCCTGTGATGAGACACAGAGGGCACCATCCAAAGGAGCTTTTTCAGCTCCTACAGCAGCTTCCTAAATGACATGAGCTGAAAGAATAGGAATGATCTTCAGTAAGCCTTGGTGTATCTCAACCAGATTCACTAGTACAGAGGTGCTGGCTGAAGAGGAGATTATTTTTAACACAGCTGGGTGAAGTTATTCTCACAGAGCCATAATAAAACCTTACTGACATACATACCCATTGCTCTCTAATAGTACTCATGTTTACAGACCCTCAACCACTATGTAAATCTGCATTTATACTGCAGATAAATAAGATAAATAGATGTATGAAATTCTAAGAGTGACACAGAATCTTTTCTGCCCTAGAGCAGAATCTTTAGCTGCTATGTGATAATTTATGTCAAGAAACATTATGAGTTTTTCCTTTATCTGTGGTTTATGGCTAAAAAAGTCATGTATAGCATTTGCAGTCCTCACACTCTTGATGTGCAGTTAGGTTATGTACAAGTAAGTAGAATTCTTAAGACTCTCAAAGGGCTAAACCAGAAAATGTAAAGAATTTTGTTGTTCTGTGAGACTGTGAGTTCTATACTTGAATAACTGGGATAGATGATCATTGTTATATACAGGCTGAAGTCTTTATAGCAGGCTGTGCATTTTTTGTGCAATCACAGGTAGGTCACTGTAAAACTTAGGGAAAGAAGATAGATGAGACTGAAAAAGAGAGATGAAAATCAGAATATCTGAATCCTTGCCCTATCTGCCTGGCCTAGGGTGAATAAACTAATCTCTTTTTGCCTTACTTTTACAGATATCACTAAAGGTTGCATTTCCCTACTACATCCCTACTCTGCAGAGGTATTATAGCCTGCCTATCTTAATATGTGCAAAATGTTTCAAACTGCTACCGTGTAAGAGACTACAATCATATTTATATATGGATAAATGCAAGCAATCTCTGTATTTTACAGTAATAACAATTAAAAATACTTACCTAAGACTATAGACAAATCAGGGAATTCTGTTTTTTCATTGGATTCAGTCAGGTTTTACCTTTGTGAAGGTGAAAGCCATTGAGAAGCCAAGGTGAAATCAGAGCCCCATGTAACACCTGTCAATTACTAACATGCTTTTCACTTTATTTAATGTTTTAAGCATCTTACTGTTATTTTTAGAGCAATATAAATACTGCATATTTATAACAGCTTTATACCCTGGATCTGTGACTACGTGTGATAAACTGGTGAGCTCTAACACTCTGACTGATACAGAGCTCCACAAATGACTCAGCTTTAGCTGGCAATTTTTCTGAGAAAAGGTTGAAAACAGTCCTGAGCAAAATTTAACAAGTCCTAGAAACTATTCATAAATAGTCAGCTACCACTTTGAGGGAGAAGGCACACAAAGAATTGAGAGGCACGGTTTCATTTGTTAGGGCATCACAGGCCTGCCAAATACACCATTACAAGGTGTAGGAGGAAATGTCTCTCTCTCTCTGGAATTACTGAGGGAGAAAAATTCCAAGCATGTGTTGTTGTTGCAGGACTCTACACTATGCCATAGATCTGGTAGGACCAGGTGGATGGGTGATAACCTGGGAGCAGGAAGGGCTGGTCTTGGGAAACTAGAAACTGGCTGGGCCCCAGAAAGCAGGGAAAGGACTGGGGCTTTTAATTAATTCTTGTTTTCTAATGTCTGCAAAATTAATGGGAGCTTATAGCTTGAGATACAGTGATGAATCTATGCCAGCATCCTCAGCCTTAAAAAAAGGAAAGAAGGAAGATGGGGAATTTCAGATGAGTCAGACCCTTTCCTTAAATGAAAAAATAGCAGAAAGTAGAACTTCCAAATACCTGCAAGTCAAGAAACTCTTAAGAAACTGTTAACATAGTACAAGTAAGATTAGATCAATAGCCTGTCCTGCTATGCCAGTTTAGCAGTTTTGGAACATAGCAAATATCTGCACTTAATATGAGCTTTGATCCTCTCACTTGTGATTTTCCTATAACTATTTAAGGAAATATAGTCCAGTTAGGACACCTCCATAGACCCAGATATTTGAGAAGTTTCTCTTGTGTAGTGTTTACTACTGGTTAACTCACGAGTTTGGTACTATCCTGTGTCTTTATGGATAGCCCAAAAAAATTGAATAATAAGTATACTTAGTAGATTATCAAGCTAAGAGGGTCTGAAAGCCCACTGAGTATCAGGATTCCATTATGAGATTATTGTAGCAAGTTATTATCTGAAATTAATGAGATGACAGGCAAGAGGAAGATTTCCAAGAGGAATGACCATCTCTATAGATATAAGCTCAGGAACAGCTGGTTAATAGGAGTTCTGGGGTAATCCTAGATCATAAATTGATCAACAAACCAGTAACAAAATAGTAAAATAAAATCCAGTTATACTAAATACAGAGGAACATAAAATGTAAGACTTGTGTAGTAATTATTTCACTCTACTATGAGTGAGACTTCAGTGAGAATATTCTGTTTGATGCAACCATTTCAAGAATTACCAACTGAAAATCAGCTAAAGGAAACCAGGCATACTCTGAATTTTAGAAGCTGTGATCTATGCTTTGAAGAATTAGGAAAAGGAAAAGGAAAGGGAAAAGGAAAGGGAAAAGGAGAAAGAACCCACAAAAAAATTTCTTCCCAAGATTTTTGGTTCTTTCTGTGCTGTTTACTGACGCTTTCTTTCTAGGCATCTGTTGTTCAAACATATTTAAAAGCTTGAGGGAGGTTTTTTCTCACTGTTTTCCAGAAGCACAATGAATAAGCAATATATAGAAAAAAGTTCACACAGAGAACACACAGGAGAAAAGAGAGAAAAAAGGCTGTTAATTTATTTTTCTCCACTCAGCCATGCTTGCTTGTTTACAGAAGCAGCAGCTCTGATAGTGCCAAAAGACATCCAAACCCAAAAGACAAGAAAACAAACATGAGAAAGTCTCCAAAATAACTTTTCTGCTCAACTAAGTGGGTTTGGAACGAGGTTTCTGAAACCATCTAGTGCATTATTCATGCAACTGTTCTGTTTGGCTGATTTGCTTTGCCTCAAGCCTTGATGTTAATCATAGTGAAAAAGATAAATCCAGGCTCTCTGTGTAAATTTGCCAGCAATCTTAAAAATAGATGCTTCTAACAAAACCAACTGTAGCCTCAGACTTGCTTCTCAGATGGAGTATGTAATTTATGTCATTTTAAGTAGCCATGTATCCTTCAGTTTTCTTCAGTGTGTTTGGAGTCAGCTTATGGAAATCAAACTACAAAATTACAGCCTGCCACAGGAATGCCTGTAGGAAAAGGATTCAGGTAGGACTGGGAATCAGCACCACTGGCTTACACTAGTGATACTGCAAATAATTTTAATGTGCCACTTTTAAGCTTGAATAATAGGTACATGACCTATTCCTGTGGAGTATTTTATGACTGGAAAGCACTTTGGAATCATAGAATTAAAATACTCAATGAGTACACTTAAGAGCATGCACAGTCGCCTGAAAAGGAAAATGAGGTGAAAAATAACCCCCAGCCATTGTGACAAAAGGATGAATTTATGTAGACAGCACTCCTTTATGCAAAGACCAATTTTTACTCTGTGCTTTTCGTGTCCTCTTCTTTCAGTCCAATTTGCTCAAGTGAAGCCTTCATCAGCAATTACATCAAAAGGACTGGAGCAACCCATGCAGTTACACAGTTGCTACTCCTTGGCAGGTTTTGTTGCTGATATATCACTTGAAAATAGGATATGCAATCACTCCATCTCAGGGAAAAAGAGGCTTATATGATATGAATTCTGGCATGGCCTTGCTTTGAGAAATAGCCCCTTGACAAAACAAAATTTTATTGCATAATTGGTTGTGATTTTAATGTCTCACTCCTTTAAACCAAGTCTTTCAGGAACCAGAGTGTAGACACACCAGTGTGGGTTGGAAGGGACCTCTGAAGATCATTAGTCCAACCTTCCACTTCAAGCAGTGCTTTCTTTAAAAACAGAAATTCTCTGTTTTCCTGGTCCTGGAACCCCCTCAGTACAGCTTCCCAGGGCCTCAGAAGGAAACATCACTGTGATACAAAACATTGGAGCTGCTGAACTCCTGCTTGCATTTTGTAGTTCTGGGGTTGGGAAGGTTTCAGCCATCTCTTGCTGAAGGAAGAGGTGAAAATGTTGCTTCTGGGCTGTAGGACTGCTATAAACATCACCTGCCCTGGCACAGCCCTGCCCATTCTGGTGACTGTCCCTGTTCCTTGGGCTGGCCTCAAGTAGGATTTTTGTCCTATCATATTCATATAGAAGTGCTAAGTTAGAGAAAAAACCCCTCACTTCTTAGTGCTGTAGCGGGCATGAACAAAATTAAGGAAATTCAAGTTTCGTTTCTTTCACAGAGTTGTTGTTTTTTTTCTGTACCGACAGCAGGTGGTGTAAAACCAGTCAAAGTCGGGAGGATTTCTGCGATTTGTCACCTCCTCATCAACCCTCCATGCTTAACTAAAAGTATATTTGGAAGTGGCTCTTTTAGCAAGAAGCTCTGAGCCCCTGAATTCCTCCCTGGCTCCCAGATTTCCCGGGAAGGGACCCGCGGGGGGGGGGGGGGATGCGCGGGGTTCATTCCCAGCGCTCCCATGGATGCAGACCCGGAGGCGGCCGCCCCATCCCTGGGACTCCGTTGCCCTCTGCTGGTCACTGAGGACCCTTCTGGTCCTGGGTTTGACGTCAGGTTGGTGGTGACGTCATACTTGGAGATAAGAAGCGCACATAACAGCGAGAGGAGGATGGAGGGAACAATTGGGCCGTATTTTAAAGTAATGCCACAGTATTGGGAGGCCCCGAGAAAGATGAATTTGTCAGTGTGTGAAATGACACGGTCTGTACTGGTGACCAGTCTGTAATGGTTTTAATAGTGGTGTAATGGCCTGGTTTGTTCACATAACTGATGGCCATGGGGTGAATGCTGGATTACCATTCACAGACATGGTTAGGTTCTTCCACTTGACTGGATTTTCCCATTATCAGAGCACCACGTAGCAAGTGAAGATAGTCTGAAATGTCTCTTGGGGCAAGCCCAAGAATATTTAGTTTTTTAGACTTTAAATTTGAATTTCTCAGAGCTTGGTTTTGCACGTGACCTGCTTGAACCACACCTGAAATGTCCACATGAATGATTTTGTCTTCATGTAGATGCCAGGCTGGAAACAGTCACTGCTTTTATGGGATGATGGAGAGTGTCATGTGCAAGCAGGATCCTACAAAACATAATTTGGATGGAAGTATCCCAGCTTTTCAAATGCTGGATATGTCAGTGCTGTTTGTTGTAACTAGAACTGCAAGAACCCAAGGGCACCCTGCAAACCTGCACTAACCTAACACCTTTTATAAGCTTTATAAGCTTTCAAGAAAGAATCATAGGAATGTAGGCACGTTCTAGAGCCTGCCACCACAGCATGTAAGCCTCCTGCCAACAGGTTTGCTCACTGCTGCAATGAACACATGCAAGATTAGAAAGTTTAACTATTACTGGATGCCATCTTTCATCACAGTCCTTTCAGCTGCACAGGGAAATTCTGCCTTTGGGCTCATGCACTGTGGAACTCATAATGGTGGCACAGGAAGATTTAGCTGTGCTGCTCTGTAATGTACAGGAACTTTGGTTCTGGAGTCTCCAGTGTAAAGGAGGACATAAAGAAGCTCCTTGAACATGTCCAGGGGAGCTACTCAAATGCTCAGAGGGCTGAGCACCTCCCCTGTGAAGCCAGGCTGAGGGATTGGGGTTGTCCAGCCTGGAGAAGAGAGAGGAGGCTCTGAGGTGACCTTATAGTGATTTTCCAGTATCTGAAGAGGCCTACAAGAAACCTGGGGTAGGGCTTTTGACATGGGCATGTAGCAAAAGGACAAAGCGAAATGGTTTAAAGTATAATAATAATGATGATTGCTATCATTTCTGCCTTCCCTAGCAGTGCATATTTTCCTTGAAGTAATCAGGGACTTGTTGCTAGGTAGTTAATATTTAAGATACCTTAAGAATTTTAATGTGTCTATGCCTGCTGTTTCTAGGCAGCAATATTTGTTTATGATATTGTTATTCAACCCTTTATACCTTATATCCCTTATTAAGTGTTAATCTAACATACCCATACAGTTAAGTTTCAATCCTGTTATTTTTTTTTTCCACAGTCTCATACTGAAGTAACTACTGCTAAGAATGATAAAACATCTCTGTTTTAGATTGTCAGGATGCACTGCTAGCATTTTTTTTCTTTCTTTGTACACTCTTCAAAATTGAAGCAAGTACTTTTAAAATGCAATTTAAAGGTTGCTTGGGCTTCTATGTACTATCAGCACCTATTGCAGAAGCTTACATGTTTCAAAACTACAATATTCCGGTGTTCTAAAGCAAATCGTATGATTTCAGTATTTTGGGTGGAAAGAAACCCAATTTGGATTTAATTACAGCTACCTTCATCTTTGTCCTCATGCTTCCAGGTATGATCCATCTTAAGAGTTGGCTTTATACCTGGTGTGCAGGCACACAGAAATTTTTAGAAACTTCTGAATGGCTGAGGGTCAATATCATCTTTAATTGGAGAGAAAAATTAGAGTCAAATTTCCAACTTTTTTTGACCAAGCTCTCTAAATTGTTAAGAGGAATCTTCACATGCAAATCTGCTTTACCTCACTCTCTCCTAAGTGGTAGTAGGCCAAGAGAAAAAGAGATTTTATAGTATCTGAAAAGGCAGCTGAGGAGAGCAGGAATTAACATCAGCCAAGAGGTCATGTGAAATGCCCCCACTGGAGGTTGTGGGGACACCAACACCTACTGAAATGTTTAGCTAGGGTTATCTTGTCATTAACCCCCTGGAAGTAAAAATCTGTCTTTTTGACAACTGAACAGCACTCCTTTAGGTTGTCCTTGGTTTAATCTCCATTTAATTTAAATGAAATAGAAAAACTTGCACTGGGTTAAACATTAGGGCTCTTAATAACAGATTTTATTATGTTCTGAGCTCTGCTTTTGCAGAAAAAAAGAAAACTACCAACTCCACATATTCTTTACTCCAAGATATACATGAGCTGCAGAAATCACCTGCCTGCCAACTCCATGAGAAATGTACAAGAGAATTATTCCAGGCAATGCTCATCTCTGCAAATGGAAGGAGCTGAGGTTTCCTGACAAGACAGAAACATACTGGAATTCTAAGTTTATATAATGATGAAAAGCTATAAATCAAAGCTTTAGATAATCCATGTGGATAATTTTGCAGATCTCTTCACTACCAGGTGCTACAGAAATACAGTAAAGCCAGGCAAAGTTCCACATTCCATACCCCTTTGTTGTTAAACTCAGTGTATTTCTTTTACTGTTTTAACAGCAAGCTAACACCCTATTTTTTAAATTAATTTTATACTTGTTGAAGGCAGCTTAACAGCCCTGCAGACAGACTCTCAATCCACTGAGTAGATATAATAGAAGTAGTAACACTTCCTAATTTGTTACATATCCTTACCTGCTCACCTCAGTCCTTGAAAAGGTACCTTGTCTCATTAAGAGAACTTATTTTCAAGTCTGTTCAGCCTCCAGTCACTGAGATTTCCAACATTATCAGTGCAAATTCTAACAGTGATTTCTGTATTTCCTGTGGAACACACCACAAAATACTGCACAGTCCTTCCACAGACATCAAATGTGAAGGATCAGAGATGAGGAGCTCAATATTCCATGTTTAACTCTGAAACATGAAGTGTGTCTTTACAGCTGGGTGCCCTTTGGCATTTTTCTCTGAAACAGGTGTGGCAATTGTAGTTTTCTTCTTATCATTTTACCTGTGATCCTCTACTTCTGCTTGCCTTACAGTTTGCTAGTGCAGGGCACATAGATACTGCAGGATGAACTCCTCCTTCCTTTCATGCAGATTTCCAGCTGGTGGACACAGCAGTGAAAATCCTGGTAGGCAACAACTGAACTAGTTTTTACCTTATTTTTTTACAGTTGCCTATTTATAAATTCTGGAAAGGTATTTGACTGAGAATTGTTACATTCCACTGCTTTCCCATCTTAAAATAACTCTTTGGATTATGTTGGCTGGCACAGGATTACATTTGTATCTGGTATTACAGAGAGTGGGCAGACCTTTCACATTTATCTTTAAGCAAATTCTTTGTCTGCAGAAAGTAATGGTTTGAACAGACCAGTTCATCTGGATCTCCTGTGTACCATTATGAAATACTCCTGCACACATAAACAGAACATGGAAGTGCCAATGAGATCATTGGATCTAACGCTAAAATGAATGTCTTAATTTCATGAAGGAAAACATTATATATCCAGATAAATTTATCAGTCGTATCAGCCATAATATTTATGCTAAGGCTACAGGAAACATGTTTTGTATGGTTAATTTATGGCTTCAATCTGTATTCTACAGCCAGCACTTCTGAGCTCAGATTAGCTTTTCCCTAAAGGCCTCCATTACCCAAGTAGCCCAAAAGTGCTGGATTCATTTCTATCAGAAAAAAAACCCCAAAACATGTTATTGATCAATGTTAGCTTGTGTAACAAAGCCAAAGTTTGATCCAGTACTAAAGGTTTACAGATAAAGCTTTAAATTTTTAGATTTTAGTTTAAGACACCTGCATTTCATTACTAGGGCCAAAAGCACAAGTCACTGCCCATAACTACTCCTTTAGTCAGCCCATTTTATCCTCTTGGTGTACATCTTTTAGTTCATGATGTAGTAGTGTCTTTTATTCATTATTTGCATATTTTGAAAGATCAATACATACACAACTAAGGAAGAAGATTAAAAATCAAGCAAATTAAAACCTTCTCATAAGCATACCTTGATTAACCATTGCCCTCTAGCAGCTATATGCCAGCCATGAGAAGCTTTTTTTTATTATTTCCACTATCATTTTGACAAGTATGAAGTACCAGGTGATGTCTCCACTGAGGATACTGACCCTGAGGGGCTTTCCTAGGTTTCCAGGCCATCACCTGCCTCTGCTGTGTTGATCTCCTCCCTTCTAAGTGGAGTTTTTTACTCCTGCCCTTCCCCAAAGGGTCTGCAAGTGATGTGAAGTTGGAAGTAAAGCACAACCCTGATAAAGGGCTTGTACCTCCCCCTGGAGAAACAGGAATCTGACACCAGAGAGTGCCCTGGTTTTGTCTCCACATGCCCTTGGGGTCAGGGTAACTCTCTCCTGCCCTTCCTCAGGGTATGGGATGATTTGGCTGTGTGTAAATAGTCAAAATGCTATATTTATAGGAAACACAATGCCTTGCTGCTGTGATAGTTTAAATATAGAGAACAGGCCACTCCTGGCATTTATAGTATCACTAGCTGGAAAAGATAGTGCAATCAGAATATAGCCTAAGCTTTTACTGTGATTCTGTGCACAGGCTTTTATTACCTCTCTTGCTACTTTTAAATGGATTCAGTGTCCTTCACTGACTTCGGGGTTACTAGCTTCTTGAATAAAGGCTTGACATTGAGTCAAAATAAGTAACAGGGAGCTTTTTTTTTTTTTTTAATTAAAACCTTTGGGACATTTTCTTTTTTAAATGGCTACTGCCAACGTAGTGTGTCTATTTGATCACCTTGCACATGTTGGGTGTACCTGGCTGTATCTGAAAAGCGATGCCATGTAATGCAATTCTTATCACTACCATTTTAACACCCTTAGTACTTTCTACCTGCATCTCAAAGCCAAGTTTCCACACCCAGGCCAGCTAGTACTGTACTGCAGAAATCCAAGTTAATGAACAATCTTTTTCCTCTGCCAGCTGCCCACAGCACTGCAAAGAGCAGGTCAGAAGCTTACAGGGAATGGGTGGGGATCTTCACCTGCTTCCTCCTTGGTTACTCCCTCCTCCCAGCCCTTATGCAGAATTTGTGGCTATGCTGATGTGTCAAGACATAAATGCTGGACTGGGTGTAATTTACTCTTGAGCAACAGAGGAAACAAAGAGAGACTATGACTCAGAGCAAGAGTCTTCCAGAGAGGCAGCTCCAGGGCAGCCAAATGTGCTTTCCCTTATTAGGCCAGATTATGAAACCTTCCTTCATTCTGAGTGATACCAAATTCTGCAGTAATAGCACTGACTTTGATTACCAACTTTGAAAAGTACCACTTCACAGAATGTAAATAAACCTACCTCTAGCTTTGCTTCTTTTAAAAAAAAAAAAAAAAAAAAAAAAAAAAAAAAAAAAGCACACACAAAAAATCCCCAGTTGTAATTATATTTGGCTCCACCTGCTCTAAACAACACTGAACAGAAAAACATGAATCAGGCTTCATTAGCAGAGGATGACATGTTTTGTAAGGATAGCATCCATTGTAACTTCCTGTAAATACCATGTTTTTATGACTATAATCTGAATTTCCACACTGCCATCTCAGCTAATGGTGTCTTTTTGATCTGAATTACTTGAGTGGGCTGCTAAGAGATACCAGAGACAGCCTCAGGCCTCCCACAGCCCTTGCTTATAGCCTAACTGTAAGAACACACAGCTGATTTTGCTCAGGGTATTTTTGTTATATGATGTCAGAGATGTTGTCCTCAACTGAGAAGTAACCCTGCAGGAGGAATGCATCACTGAGGTGAGTTCATAAAAGAATTATGCAGGCAGCTGAACTTTCACACCTCTTCTGCTAGAATGCATACAGCACTGCTCCAAAAGCTGGAGTAGCCCACTGGTTACCAAACATGATGTTTTCTTAGAAGATGGTGTTGATTAGCAAAATAAAACTAAAGAAAGCATCAACCTTCCCCCTGCAACTAAGCAGAGAGTTCACTGTCTGAATGTTATTTCAGAACATTTGCTGCATTACTATTTACATGCTATGGTGTTCTTTTATAATATCAACAGCTCTAGACAACCACTCTCAACCTACCTCTTAAAACAAAGTTTTCAGGTGAGTTTAAAGCTGATTTCCAACCTAAAAAATTTGTTTTACAAAGTTACAAAGGTAACTTTTGGAGCTCCATTAGGATTCTCTCCCTCCCTTGCACTTGTTCTCTGGCCTAGCTCTGCTGCTTTCATTGTACATGGACTCAGCTGAAGTGGCTCTATAAATACAAAGTGGTGTTGGCTGGAATTTTTTAGGTAGTTACTGAGCAAAAGGCTGATGACTTAGCAGAAAAACAGCAGTAGATACAGATTTCTTAATGTTACAAACATTTCTATTAAATGGTGACTCCAAGGGAGGGCAGAGGGAGGAAAAAAAAAGAAGTAATAGAAAAAAGAAATGCCAAACCAATTTCTTTCCTCCATCCACATATGTCACACAGCAATGACATTAGAAAGGACAAGTGAATGGAGAAAGGCAACTGTTAGACTTCAAGTGTAATAGTGTACTAAAAAGAAAAATCTCTGTTTAGAAGAGTGAAACCAATTACTATTCTTACATTTCCATCTTACAAAATCACAAGACTAAATTAGGCTTCTGTATTATTTTATTTCCCTCTTAAAATATAGCATCAAAGTCCTGCACACATATAAATATCCCTACAGTTTCTTACACACTTTCTAGCCATCATTACTTAAAGTGCCCAACTGTGAACATTAAAAATAAAAACATTACTGTTAAGAGTGGCTACACTTACAGAAGGACTGGTATTCTGGCAATGCAGGCCCTGATTTTACAAAAATCACCTGCAGAAGAATACACCCTAAACAACACGCATCAATATTAACCCTGAAGTAGTTGATTGGTTTCTTTTTCTTTTTTTTTTTTTTTCATTCAGTTGATTTAAAGTGATTAAATGTACAGGGTTTATTTTTGAAACATGTCTTTTACATAGTGTAACAATAAAGGATAAATGCATTACTTCCTTTCTAACTCCCTCCTTCCCCCACAAAGTGTTTACTGTGTCCCAAGCTGCTACGTTGATTAAAAACCATTTGAAAAGAGCTCTGGAAATGCATGCAACTTAAAATTCATTTAAACACACTTTAAGTTATAAAGTCTGAGAGATTTTAATTTCAGCATGGGGCTATGGTTCAGTTGGATTATTAGATGTGTTTGTCGTGGTAGTGAGATTGGTAAACACTTCTTCCTTAGTCTCAGGCTGATGTCGTTCCATTTTGCTTTCCTCTTTAACATCTTTATTAGTGGTATCTCCCTTGCTCTTGACTACCACAGGTTCAATCTCCATGATTTCCTGCGGTGGCTTAGGCTCTGGCAAATTTGGCTGAAGTCCATCAACTTGAACTGGTTCTGAGACATCTTCTGCTTTCTGCTCAAGTCTTTCCAAAATGTTCTGGACCTTCCTTACCCCATCTCTCCTGGCCTGGCGCACATCCGCACGACCCTCAGGGTCGACTGAGTCTAGGGCTAGCAACTCTTTGGTCAAATACTCTTCAATCATCAAGTATTTTTTGTCAGTTTTCTTGCCTTCAAAGGAGTTGACTGCCTGCTCCAGCATTTGTACTTTCTCAAGAATTGCTTCCACTTTCAAAACACCAGGATGCTTGGGAGGTTCTCCCGGTTCCACTGTCTTTGGTATTGCTGCTTCTTCAGAAGGAGGCTTTTCCTGTGGGGGAATAATCTTAGCTGGGCAGGGAGCCTTTTTATCAGCTTTCTCTGCCATGGTTGGAGGCTTCTGAGGTGGTAGTTTATGATTTGGTTCTTCATGGGTGACCTGAATTGGGATGTATGATGATGGCACCTCATTTTCTGGTGGTGGGACCGCCTTGTTCTCAGGTTTGATTTCAGGTGGTGGTGGGGGTGGTCTTGGTGGCTCTTGAGGTGGGACTTGTTGCTGAGAAACCTGGTAAGCAAGGCAAGTTTGTCTTGAGATACAGTGAACAATCCTCTTTATTTCCTTTTACAGAACAAGCAACCTAACATTCTATTTTCTCTACTTTTTTCACATGCCAGGTGATGAATTTTTCCTGTGCTTTGCTGCATTTTACTGTTTTACAATAAAAAAAGCACTGTGCTGAAGAGTTCAGTTGCTTTCAAGCTATTGCAGATTACAGGCCTATAGGAACTCTCAAAGGCATTAAACTTCAAATCACCAACTGCAGCCCATGCTCACTAGAATCAGCCCTACAAGCAGTTCTGTAACACAGGACCTTAGACCCAACTCCAGTCAGCAGGATCTGTTGTACCTGGCTGCTGCATGGCCAAGATTTCCTCCTCTGTGTCACTGAGAGCTGGTGTTTCTTGGAAACCTTACTATCTCACTAGTTTTAATCACATTTGGGGCTCTTCTCATCCTGGATCCTGTTTTCAGGACATTCCTTTTTTTATAGTGCTTGTTTTCACTGATTTTATCTTTATTGATGTACAGAGGTTACTATGTCAATCTTATTACACTGCAGAAATTAGGGACAATCCCTGGATTACTACAGATCTAAGAGTCACCAACTCAGAAATCTCTTTAAGTGGAGATTAGTTTTGAAATCTTGGCAGAAAATTGGAATTTATGAGATCTGTATTTTTCTTCCCCTGCTATACCCCATCACTTAATTGTGCAAAGATACAGTGGTTTTGGAAAGGTACTTAGATGCAGCTCTCATAGATTTAGATGGCTGAACTAAAATATCTACATGTATGTTTAAGACAAAGAAGTAATAGCTTTCATTGATAATCTATTATTGCTTTACCCAGGAAACGTAAAATTTAATTAGGGACCTCAAATTCTGACCCATGAAAATAAATTAGCATTATAACCTAGAAGAAATCTGGTACCCTTATTGTTTTGTCTTAGCACCTGTTTTTTCAAAAATATTGATCTAATTCTTAGGTCATTCTCGTATCATTTTCAATGTGAAATCTCTGCAGAAAGGAAACCAAGACATACCCCTTCCAGACACTCACAGCTGTCAAATTCCCAGTGGTCTTTAGCTGTAATTTTAGCAAGAATTTCAATGTGGAAAAAATGTTCTATGAGCAACACCTTCTACAAGCATGAGCATACTTCATGCAGGAAAAGGGTTGGACTTGATAATCTCAAGAGATCCCTGCCAGCCCAGCTGATTCTATGATTCTATTCTATGATTCTAAAATAAAAAGCTGAGCCTAGATTCTGCTGATTGTTTTTCTTCATTACCAAAAATTACTCTGTGCCTCCGATGCTATCCAAAATGGTTCTGAGACATCCCTGAGGTGTATTTACACAGATGACACCAACCTAACACCACATCAGTGCAATTACACCCAATTATACGGTGACAAGAGGAAAATCCAAATTGTGAGATCACATTTCAGTGACCCAAAGACTCCACCACAGCCCTGATACAGACTTTTCCCTACCCTCTTAGCACGAGCCCATCTTCCAGCTCGGGCTACGCTGAAAAAAAACACCTTACAAGTAATCCCCTTCCACATTGTACATACCTGGGGTCTGTCTACAACTGTCTGCACTCTGATGGGAGCTGGGGACTGTATCTGGGTGGTGACTCTGGCCGGGGAACTTTCACGGCTGGAGGAGCCTCTGGGAGACACTCGGAAGGGAGACTGTGCCCGCGCCGCCTTGGGCTCCCTCTCATCGGGTTGAATTTTGTGGAAAACAGGTTGATGGGCTTGGTACTCGCTCTGCTGGGCAGGGTAATGTGTCTTCTGAGCCTGGTGGTAGACTTGGGTTGGCTGCCGTTGGATGTTCTCATGGATCACAGGGATTGGGATATAGCCCCGAGGAAGCTGGTGGCTTCCCGCGTTGGGTCTGCCAGAGGAGTGAGGGGAACCCGCTGCAGAATCAGAACCTCCAGGAGATTGAGGCTGCTATGGGAAACAAAATCCATTATTACATTTAAACTGGTTTTGTGCTCACAGTACTTTTCATTTCCAAACAGAAAAGGTGCAGTCATGGAAATCGTGTTTCCGGCACGCAAAGGATCCACTTCCTTGTTTTTTTGGCCAAAGGCTTCACTAGACAAACCACAGAAGTTGTGAGAGAACATCAGCATAACAAGTAGAAACCTGAGCTACAGCATTCCCAGCCCTCAAATGAGCAGGGAGTGGATGCTCAGTAAGAATGTTTGCTACTTTTGCATGGCTGTTCCTGTCTAAACCTGTTAAATTTGAGGCAAACTCAAGTTAAGCAAACAAATTATATGCTGGAGACAAAAACAAACTCCTTACAGAGCCACACAACATTTACTCTTCTGATCCTGTTCACACTAACAGATTTTATTTGTTTGGGGTTTTTTTTAGAGCATGTAACCTGCTAGCAGGTTATGGCAATGCTCATATGGCTGATGTCCCCACTTCCCCACAAGAGCTTCCAGCACCTCGGCCTCTTGGCACTGCTCAAGAATGAGCAGTGGGCTCACAGCAGAATCCTGTTCCCACCATGTTCTGGGTTGTGAGGCTGCAGTTTGGGGAAAGGCAGCTCATTTGCTCACAGCTCCCCCCCCCCTACCTCCTGCTATGCCAATCCATCATCTCACTTACTTTGCACCCACTCCAGCAGCTGTCGGGCTATTCTCTGACCAGCTTCACTCATTAAAGTAAGAGAGAAGAAAACTCTTTCCTGCTGGGTTTGTTACACAGCTCAGTGAAAGCCCAGGTCAGGCTGGAGCAGGACAACACAGCCAGAGGCAAGAAAAGGGCAAGCAAAGAAAGAGAAGGGGAACAAGACCTCTCTTTTGATGCTGGTGAACTGCTCAGCTCAGCTGCCCATGAAGCAGCAAGCTTTAAATGAATAAATAAATCATCAAATAAATTCTGTTTTGAATTATGGTACCCATCACTGCCACTACTGGTGGCCTTGTCAGCATGAGGTTTAAAGGCACAATCACAGCCTCTGGTCAGCTGGCACCCACACTGCCTGCATTTCCAACAACAAATTCTGTGGTCCTCAGCAGTTATCTCAGAGGACCTCAGTAAGAGGCACAGAAAATACATTCCTGAAGCCACTCTGTGTGCACAAATTACACTGTACAGTGATGGGAGAAGGAGAAGCTGAGCCTCTTGTGCTGCTTCTGCATGGACAAGGCATTGGTAGTCAAGTCAGATGAGAAATATGCTTGCAGAATTTAAATTATGCTGCTCAGACTCCAAGTAGGTTTTAGAGAAAAAGCCACAGCTGCTGAATTACAGACCTGATGATATTTTCACTTTGATTAAGGTGGAATTTCCAGCTCATCTTACTTTGAATAAAAATGAGGCTGGGATTTCCACATATTACAAGATCACCAATTCTGCTTATTCTCTAGAAAGAACAAACCAAAAATCCTACCTTCTAAAAGGTAAAGCAAGAAAAGTGTCTTTTTAAGATGTTCATAATTTGAGAGCACTTTAACATGCCACTGAACGACAAAAGTACTTCACAATTCCCTTTTAAAGGGAACATATGTAAAAATACATATATACTTCTTAGTATATATGTATACTACTTAGTACAAATGAAGTATTAAAGCAGAAAGCAAGATCTCAGTAGTACAACTTCTAAAATGGCCAGGGATTGTTAATTGCCTGGCAATTTTTTTTTACCCCACTTCATTCTCTTCCGCTTCTGACTCACGGTGCAGAGCACAAGAGCCCTGCCTGCACCCTCTGCTTGAGGAAGAACTGGACCTTTTTTGCAGAAGCTATTCCCCTGCAAGTGGGAATTTCAGAACGCAAGTGGGCAAAGCTGGAAAAGCCTCACGTATTTACGCCGCCGCGACCGCGCGCTCCTGCATTTTAATACTCTGCAAGTATTGGGAAAATGTCATCCCAGGGCAAGTTTGGCTTTCTGAAGGATAAGCTACCCGCCTGGAATTCAGGGCATGAACACCAGGAAGCCCAATGCAAAGACACCCCAGCAGAACTGAAGAGAGTTACCTCGGGTCCGTGTGCCGCCGGCGCTTGGGCTGCTGCAGCTGCTGTTGTCTGTCCGCACTGTTTATCTGTCTGAGAAGCCTCTGTGGGTCCCCTTGGAGAGGACTCGGGGCTGGCATAGGCCCCCCTGAGAGGGGGCTGCACCTGCACCGTGGTAGGGACAGCTTCTGTCTTGTATCTCTGCACCCCAGGCTGTGGAGCAGAGAAGCAGGGGTGCTGCTGCCGGCCGTCGATGCCCTCATGGATGACGGGAATAGGAATATAGCCAGCCCGGAGCTTTGGGTATCCCATGCTTCCTTCTCTCGCTGGTGGCTTGGGGCTATCCCGAGATGGACCATTTGCTGACGACTGGCTTTCCTAGAAGTTAAAAACATCACATAGCACTTGCTGGTGTAGATTGGGTCAATACACCTTGTGAGAAAAAGCTGCCCTAAAGGTCTGTCCCCAAAGCGGTATCAGCTGCGTGTGAGAAGCTGAGACCCTCTTGGGTCTTTCAGGGCAGCTACCAGCAGGTGCTGGTACTGCACTCCAGATCTGCAGGCAAGAGAAGAGAGTAAACTAAAAAAAATTTGTATCTTTCACCCTAGTTCTCATAAATACTAAATTAGCTTTTAAAATGCCTAATTACAACAGCATTTCTAACTTAGCATTTTTTGCCTTGGTCACCAGCCTACCCTCTCCCCTTCAGACAGAGCTTTTCCAAACGAGTGCCTGTGGGACCAGAGACATTTCCTTTGCACCTCTGAGAACCCACTCAGTGATACAGATAACATCTGACAAGGAACTTTCAAGGAAGCCTAACCCCACCAGAAGCACGTTTGCTGGTGGTGTTTTCCCACTGGCTCTATAATAAGTCACTAATGCTCCCTTTCAGCTACAGGAGGATCCACTGCAGTAAATACTGAAGGAAAGGAGAGGGAAAGACAAAATGAAGAGGAAAATGCTAAAAAGCAAGATAAAATATAACCTTGTGTCACCAGAGTATGCTCACTAGACAATGTCAAAGCTCTGGCAAGGGTGGAAGTGGTTTGTACTGAGAGCCCTCACAAGTCCTCTCGTAAGTTCTTCCTGCATCAGTCATTCTATTTTGAGGTCCTGCAAGGGCCAAGTTCCAGATGTATCTCTAAGTCAGATCATATAACAAGCACCTCTGTCATTCAGAGGGTAATGTCATTATTCAGTAAGGGGAGAATTTAATAAGGGGACATATGGCGCAAGTGTTGGACACCCTATTTTTAAAGGGGTGTTTAAGCTGCAAAACTATTTCATGTCGCTTCTGTACGCATTAACAGAGTAATTAATTAAGAATTAACTATTTTACCAACCAGATTCTGAGTGTTCTTCCTGTAGTAGTGTCCCCTTAAAAAAACAATTCCTATAAGCAATGATGCTGCCAAGACTAAAGTCTACAGTTTAATGAAACTAATAAAATAAAGGTAACTGAAAGGAACAAGTTCAAAGTCCATGCTCTGATGTTGGATTTCCTTTTACTCAAAACAACCCCAAATCCACAAAGGAAAACTTCTGAAAGAGGCAGAGAGGAGAGCCAGGCCTAGAAAGTTCGCACAGAACTTCCAAGTAATTGGAAGTTGGCTTTTCCAGTTGCAGAACAGGGATGATCTCATGCCAAGGTCTGCAGGGAGAGCCACTACCGACAGATGACTCATCTGCGATTCACCCTACTGGGAATCCACATTCCTCTGCAGAATCCAGGCTGGCTGGGGGCTCCAGGACCTCCAGCCTCAACAACTATTTCCCGCTTCACTTTTTACCAACACAACCCCTAACTCCCAGCACTTCCAGCTGCCACCTCCCCCTCTCCCTCCCGCGGATCTGGAGGGACATGCACCTCAACCACCAAACTGCGTTGGCTGGCAAATAAATCTGGGGTGCGCTCAGCCAGCAACAACCTGAGGCCATGTCAGAGCCAAATGTCTCCCAGGGTTCACAGAGCTGAGCAGGGAGGGAAAACGATGATTAAACAGTGGGAAGAAGGAAGAAACACCTCTCTGCTCCGTGCTGACTCTGTGCATTCTGCGCCCCGCCTGCCCCAGCTGCTCTGCCCACTCTTCCTGACGGAGGGAGCAGGCGGTGGGGCTGTGAGTGTAACTCAAGAGTTCCCAGCCAGCCAGCCCACCCACAGGCACAGCTCACTTCCTGCACTGTCAAGACTCCCCGGGAGAAGGGTCGATGCTGGGAAGGGTTTAGGAGCTGGGTGGGCCAGCAGCACCTACAGATGTCCTGATGTGAGAAGGCTTTTGGCCACACTTGCTCTGCTCCACACAAGAAATCTGCCCTAAGGGATTAGTTGCCAGCTCCTCTCTGGGCATTTTAAGGGTCTGCCATGTTTTGAGCTGCTCCATTTGGGGATAAACCCTTCAATCTTCTGGACTAATCCACAATGATAAATCTTGGCCAAAGCTCCAAGACAGACAGCATCCAACTCCCCCCATCCTCCATGAAACCCCTCCTAGGAGTATGATCATAGGTTTCTCCAACCTTATCTTCATTTTCAGACCCTTGAGGCTGCCTTTGTTTTGAACCACCTTGGCAACCTGAGAAATCTGCCTCTGTAACTTAAGCGTGGTAAGAACTACAAAAGAAGCAGGAAAAAAAAAAACAACGCAAAAAGCCACAACTGAAAAACTAAAACCAGATTGGAGTATTTTTTCAAACAATGTAAAAAAACCAAAAACAGAATGGACTACTTTTTAAAATAATTAGTTTATACCTGCAGTAAAGCTTTTGGCAAGTTTACAGCAAGTTTAGTACCTTTTTTTTTTTTCTTTTCTTTTTTACTGGAAATACTGACCCTTCTTTAAGAGCCACAGCATAAACTGCAGTTTGTCATTTATTCTTACAGATTCAGAAAACCTGTGCTGCTCCTGCAGATCATTGGGATATCAAGCTGTCCCTTGCTCAAGGTTTTTTCCTGACACCAGGTCTGCTAACCACAGAGGACTTTTTTTTGTGTGTGTTTACCTCTTAACTGGAGCAGGCCCCAGTAAAGGAACAAATGCATCATCTGTTTTTTTTTTTCCACGGTATTTCTTGAGGCAGAGAGATCAGATTTAGGAAAGGTGCTCTCATCACAACTGCTCTTCCTGATACAGATTGTTCTCTTCAACACTTCATTAATATTTAACTTTATAAATGGTTTCTTATGTTAGCCAGGTTATATAACCACATCCTCAGCATTTCTTCTTTTCTCTTCCCTTCCAGCCCACCACTTCATACATCCATGAACATCCACATGCTAAGACATGACACCACGAGGCAGGTGACAGCCAAGTGGCTGAAGATTGTTTTTAGTGAAAATCCAGCAAAAGCAGTGCACAGAAATCCTGGTACCCCCATGGGCAGGCTTTCAGCCAAAGCAGTTTTGCTTTCTGCAAAGGATCCTGTGCTTCCAGCCTGGATAAACAGGTTCTGGAAGATTTCAGGAGAAGCTCAGGTGTGCCTTGAGACACTGCAGGAAGGGGAAGCAATGGAACTGAGTTTTGGAAAACACTGCAGAGAAGAAATCCTTGGATTCTTTCTGAACAGTTTTACAGGACGGGAAACCAAAAATGGCCATTTTTGGTTTTCATTTACCCTCTATCAAACACAATTTTTATTCATTACAGTAACAAACATGTTACCTGAAAAAGCCCAGAGCTCACATTTAACAGAAATCTGCCCAAAGAGACATGAGCAATAAATAAATGAGAAACCTTAGTCTGTCATCCTTCTCAGTTTAAGTATAAAAAACAGGAACCTACCTCAGAATTCTGCATTAGAAAACTGAAATCAATTTCTCTTCCCCTCATGCATGGAAACAAGAAGTTCCTTTAACAGAATACAGATGAATTTTCCCATAAGCAGTAGGACTGCCAATCAGCACTGCAGGAATCCCAGCTGTGATCATAGACTTATTTTATATTTAAGAGACAGAACTGCCAGAAGGGAGGGAGCACAAATATTTCAAAAACTCCCCGGAGCAGCTCAGAAATTCTGACAGCAGCCTTAGCCTACATTTCAAGTATCCTGAAACACCAGGAGAAACTCAGACCTGCTCCACCATTCCAGGAGGTGCTGAGTAAGAGTAAAGGAGTCATCATTACAGGTCAAATGAGGCAAAAAAAGCATCGCTGGGTTCTGAGCAAGCTGCAAATGGGACAGCCAAACCATGCTGGGAATTCTGCTCAGGAGAAATGACAGTGCTCCCACCTCTCTGGACCAGGGCACATGTCTCTGTTGTGAGGCCATCACCATGATAAATAAAGGTGCAGCCAGCATAAGTTGTGCAACTGGAAAAAAACACTTCATACCCCCACATCCTACTCTTGGCTTCCCATGGGAAGGGCACGGTCAGGAGTGATGCTAAAATCCTCAAACTTGCTCAGACTTTAAGTTGAGTCCTGATGCTGTGCCATTGGAATGAAAAAAAAGGAACAGCAAGAGAGTAACATAACCTTGCAATAAAACTCCCAGTACAGCTGTATCCAGGGTGGATGATGGTGGCATCACTCCTAATGTGCCCCAGTGACTGCTCAAGTGTTATTCCAGACTGAAACACAGAACCCTCCCAATTCAGTCACTGCTGACGTGAGCAACTGCCACTGAAGTCATCCAGATGGCTCTACCAGCAGAATGAAATTTGCCAAAATACTCTGTATGCACACACACGTTACTTGAATAGTTGCATCACAACTGGAATCTTCCTTTTGAGACTGCTTGTATAATGTATTTTTCACTCCTCCTCTACTAAAGTGGTTTTAAAGAAAAAGAAGTGAAAAGCCAGTTCTGCTGCCATCACACTCTTGCATTTTTCTTGACCTGTGTGGGTATTGTTTGTGGTACAGTAAATTCAGCTCTCTAAAGTAGGGATGTATTATACACACACAGCACCTCTGGAGCGCTTGAAGAGCAGCAGTGCAAATATTTAAATTGTCCTTGCTTTGTAAATACTAACAAAGGAACACAGAAATTTTGGAAACATTACCAAGAGATGAAATATCTCTTTCTGCCTGCTAACAAAAGTCTTCTGAATTCAGTATGGTTCTTTTAAACTGCTGCTGTAAAGGTAACATTGCAAATAAAAGTATCCTTATTGTTCCAATGACTAAGAGAAGGGCACTGTCTGATAAAATCTGACTTCAGAGCACACTTCCCATGATTTTAAGCCTGGATCCTACATATTTAGGAAGAAGGAAGTAATATGATTTTATTCTTACTACAATAGAATACAGCAACGTAGCTAAAATAAGTGACTGCAATAGAACAACTAGGTTTTCTTTGCACGTATACTCAAATCTGGTTTTTGTCAGAAATTGTCACAAATAACCAAGAAAACACAGCAGTACCTACTATTCAAATCTAAGAATGATGTCCCAATACTATTTACTAAGGAACAAAAAATATATAAATACCATTTTATGTCATGGAAAGGCAAAATTTTCACCATTAGATTCCACACCTGCTTGTATTTTACTTGCGGCCAAACTTTTTTTTTTTCCCATCCTCTATTACACTAACCAGACACAACAAAACTGCTATACTTGTTTTGCTACTGACAGAAACCAGCATATCCAAATATTCCTTGTAACTTCATTGAAGTACCAAAAAGTTGCTCAGCAGTGCTTTGTGCTTCAGCATGTATTAATGGTATAACATTACCATAAAGTCTTTGTCATCAATACTTCACAGAGAACTAGCCAAGTGGGAAGGTGGAGAGTGATTTGCTCTCAGCACCGACCCACCAGCACCCTCCTGCCCTGCTCCAGCCACCAAAGATTTTTACATTCTCATTCTTTTACTCACTATTTGATGCTTAAATATATGCACTGAGCACATAGCCATTTGAGCAAGGTATCATTAGCTGATGACTGAAGGAAACCATGAATAAGCTTGGTTGCATGAGCTGTCTCAGTAGAACGTTGTGTTAGTCCCATCCTGTAACCCATTTATACATCAAGCTGCTTTTGATGTTTTACTTGTTGGATGCTGAGTTTGATTTCCTAACAGACATGGGTGTAGGCAAGTAGCCTTTCGTTCTCTCTTGTAATTATCATGTTACATTATACAAGTGTTACATTAACGCAGGCTCTAATTGATGAAGCCCAATGATGTCATTAGAAATAAAAAATGCTATTAAAAACTGAAGGAAAAACTCTGAGCTTTCCAGAACAGAGAACATTCCTGGAGGAAATGTGAACCAATCTACCAGACTAATCTGGTTTTCCTAATCTTCTTTTCTCATCACCAAGGTGACTCTTTCTTAGGTTTAAGATGAGGTGCAGACATGATGACACTTGCACTTCATGCCCAACAAGTGGAAGTTGGCCCATGCACAGGAATCATCCAATGGGCCAAACTGAACATGTTCAGAGAAGGAAGCAATGAATGCCAAGAAGAGCAGCACACTCCTAGCAGAGCTTTAATGAATGGGGGTTAAAGAAAAGCCCTTTAGAGAGCTAATAGAAATACCCTTGCCAAGGGTGATGAGAGGGACACACTTTATTCAGCTATTTCTGTGCACTGCCTGCTTACCTAAGCAGCAGGTGGACAGCCTGTTGCTTTCCTGTCCGTAGCTTCTAACCAGAAATCTGAAACATGGAGGTAAAGTACCACCCTCAAGAATTAACAAAAAAAAAAATGTCCCATTAGAAAGCAAAGTAAGTAGCTAAGAATCTAAGAGTCAGCTGTGAAACTCACAGATTACAGTCAGGGTCTACCATCTAAATTTTATTCTGCACACAGCATTTTTCTGACCACTTCCTTCAAGCACCACTTTCTAACACTAAAAATACTGGCTACACTGCACTTTATTTATCAGTTAAAAGGCTTTGCCATCAGCCATAAAAAATGTGCTTTTGTGCCACCTGACCTACTGGGCAATGTTAGACAAGTCATTTCACCACCCTGTGTCTCATTTTCCTGTATTAAGCCAAGTAAGAGAAATAAAATCAAACCAACAGCTTCTGCAACACATCTGAAGATACAGCCTTTTTTGTCTGCAATTAAGTAATGTAATTTGTGTGAACATGCCATTTCTTCTGGTTTATATCTGTATTTTACTTCGCATGAAGAGAGGGTGTAGCTGCCACATCAAAAAGTAGAAACAGCTTCCCTAGAAAAGTGATTCCCCAAAGCAGATCAGATCGTTACCTGTCCTATCATGGTTCAAGTGGGAACAATTCTGGTTTTGCTATGTGGCTATGGGAAAATCCTGCCCATTTCTATCTTCTGAGTGTTAAAAACACAGATCCTATGTAAGAATGCTGCCACCTGCCCAAGTATTCTTCCTCTCTCCTTTAGATTAAGAGGAATGCTGTGTCAGGAGTTGCACAGAACACACAAGACCTCTGCTTTTCCTCTTCCATGATTGCCCAGACACTGCCACGTTATTCCCAGTGTCATTTCTCCATGTTCCTCTCAATTATTTCCAATTTGATCCACCTCTTGTTTTCAGATTAATTGGTTCTTTGGATTGGAACTTTGATTACCATGTACTATCAAGGAGAGGGGGCTTTAAATAACTACACAAAGCAGCTTTGGGGAATCTGGACTCCAAAAATCCCCTACTAATAAATTCTTACAAATTATGCCTTTAATATACAGGACCTTTTTAAGCCAGTAACTGATTTATTAACCTCACAGGAGCAGAATGCACATCAGCATGTCTCAGCATTTACTGCAGGTAAAAGAGACCAAAATTTTCACCAAGTCTTGCATTCCCTTCCACTGATATGGAGCACTGAAAGATGCAGGGTTTCAGAGAAGCTGTACTGAATTTTCTAATTTGGTCTCCCAAGGAGGTTTCAGTCAACTCAGACATGAGAAGTCAGTGGTCAAAAATAAGTCCATTGCTAAAGAGATGGGAATCAAGTGACTTAAGACTTACTTGGGGAAGCAGAGAGAAAAGAGATGCAACAGTCATGAAGGGTGAGGATGGGAACATAGGTGTAGCTGTCCCCCAAATACCATCAGTAAGGGATAAGATGGCTTTTTCTTCCTTTGTTTAGTCCTGCACAGTCGTTGTTGCAACCAATAAATCACTTTTATGCCTGCTCCCAGACTTTGTGGCTGGCTGGCACAGCTTTTCACTCAAACCTAAGGCATTAGTGAGCTATCGATCATTGCATTATTAGTTCAGTGAATCTCTGCACAGTCAATTCCTTTGGCCTATTTTTAGTTGCAGTATTTCCCATTGGGTTTACTGCCTGTGGAAATGACATACAGAGGGGGCATAAAAAACACTTCTACAGGCCTTTTTTTTCCTGTTTTCTTCTTTAAATGTAATCTATTTTTACCAACATTTTGGGGAACACCAAGTAAACAATTTAACATTCTGAGGACATCTTGCAGGAAGTATGCTGAGCTGGGATCCTGTAAATTAACACAGAAAATACCAACAATGGGTAAGCATAGGAAATCAATAAATCCACCAAAGAAAATATACAAGAGTGACATTGCACTTTTTAAGTCAAATTATGCATACACTTGCTTCACAGTATTGATTACACTTTATCATTTGAATGTCTTCTATTCACTAATTAGACACTTTGAAGAAAATCACTAGTCTATCAAGAGGTTTTGTTGATAAAAACATTTGAAAAGTCGTGGCTTATTTCTCACTGAAGAACAGTAAGTGATTGTCTGGCTCTTGCTCAGGAAGGTGTCCCTAGTCCAGCCTTGTACTGCAAGGATTTCATACAAGTAACAGTGGAACACCCCAAGGAAGGACACCCATCCTTCATGTGGGTTACAAAAAAAGGCCAGACTGAAACAGAAAAACAACAGAAAGCAACCTGAATTGATGAGCACATCTAAAATTTGTTAAATGCAAAACCATTGTCTGGTTCTGTTGATTCAGAATGGCTCTACCATGGGTTTAGAATTGCCATTTCTCACTTTACCTGATTATGTGTCTGGTACAGTTTACTAGAGCTAGCATGGTGACACTGATGTTAAGCCTAGAGTGAGAAGACCAAGCTCAACAATTTGGTAGAAATAGGACTTCATTGTTACCACCGTACCAGCTAAATTACTTAGCTAGAAAAGCTCAGTTAGCTTTAGACTTGTGCTCTGTTCACTGCCCACTAACCATGTCATCCCTCATTTTCTTGCCTAGGTCTCTTCAGAAAGAGAAGAAATATCCAAAGCAGAGAAAATATTGCTAGGTGTAGTGTAAGAGTTAAAGACCAGTATCACCAGCTCATTTCAATAAAAGCAAGGCAGCAATAAAGTCCCTTCAAGTTTCATCTTTGTATAATCATCCTTGAAAAGATGCCAAAAGCCAGTCCACCTCTGCAATTCTCAGATCTCTTCCAAACCCCCCAAATCTCTTTTGACCTAGATAGAATATGAGGGAAATCAGGAGTTGCTCATACCTAGCCTCTCTTTCTGCCAACATCTGTGATTTTGTCCTCCCAACCTGCTTTGGTTAAGAAAAAATGTCTCATGTCTTCAAAAGTCACTGCTGGATTTGAAATTTAATGTCAGTGGGTGATGTGTTTTCTTTGGCATTGTTTAGCTACAGGAGTATTATTTCGGAAGAGAAATACTTTCCTTGGCCCTGATTCCTCTGATTCATTTGCTAAATAGTACCTGTCCTTGTGAAAAGCACTGGTACTTAAGAGACAAACAATTTCAGAAGCTGCCCATTAATTCCTTCAGCAGATATTCTTAACTCAGGGCTTTGCCAAATGGCAGGAGGAGATCAGTTACATGCAACTTCTATCTCCTCGTAACTTCTATAAACTGGAGGGGTTTTAATGTGAACATTAGACAGGAACTCCCAGAAATTCCCAGTTTTCCATACTCCGGAAGCGTTTCTCACAAAATATCCACACATTCCTCTTTACAGGGAGCAGCAGTGAAAGATTTTTCCTGTTTGGAAAAAAGTGTATCACACAGAAGCCTTTCAAAAGCAGATGCAGTTTCTTCTACTCATAACAACCCCTGCAAGTTGGCAGAAGAAAAAGCACTTTTCATTCCCACAGATTTCACATCTGACAGAGGTGAAAATTTCTGTTGTTTCAGGCACCCACTCGAGCAGAGCCTGATCCATTAGAGCACTTCAGAACCCTGTTAGCACACAATTACCGAATGTCACTTCGCTGTTAAATGCCTCGGTATCAAGTGGTATTTCCATAACAAAAGCCTTTGAGTAAACAGGGCGCTTTTCTTCTCAAGTACGTTTTCTGGTTGTAAAACACACACTATTTGTTACTTTTATTGCCATAACAGCGAGTGTTAACAGGTGCCCTGTTAAATCTGGAAGATGGTGCCACCCAAAAGGAGTCAAAGCACTTTTTCCTCTCATTCCACGCTATCAAACGACGTTTTTGCTCAAGACCTCTTTGTATGATTACTCGAATTACGTCGTTTACTCAAGAGATCAAATGTCACAGCCCTTCAAACGCTGAAAAGCGAGTAAAAATCTGCTAGAAATGTACGTCCCTTTCTTTTCAACACCCGGCTGCTGTCACACCGACCTTCCAGTCACGGTCTGCACTCACCAAGTGGCAGTGGCTATTTTAAGAAACATGGAAGTTCTTAAAATAATCCCACTTACTGACTGCTTTGATCCTCCGGTTCTACGTAAGGCTACTGGAGGAACAAAGTCGCCTCACGTCGAAGCGACATTTCGAAGACGACGGGTTTCTCCCACCGCTGCCTATTTTCTCATGTTTAGCACAGAATTAGATATAACTGGGGTGCCCCGGCTCCCTTCCACCCCCTACCCCCCTACCCTCCCCCCCGGTTCTCCCCCATCCAGGGCCCCGGGGGGAGGGGGCCAAGCCAAGCCCCGGTTCCGGCGGAGGGGCAGGAGGAGCCGGCGGGCCCGGGCTGCAGCGATACTACGCGTGGAGAAGTGGCACGAAAACCCCCTCGGAATCGTGTTTCCACCAAGCGACTTCTGCTTCGGCTCAAGTTTCCAGTACTTTCTACCTACACTGGGAAAATCCCAGCCTGGGTCACGAGGTTGCGTCCCCCAAAACCCAGAGAATTTGCCCCGAAAAGGGCCATTCCTAAGGGCCCCGACGGATTCACAGCCGCTCTCCCCTCCGAGCCTCTCCTTCCATGGACATATTTGGACTAAGATACGGCTTTTCCCTGAGCATGCTTAAGAACCACACCAGACAGCTACTGAGGTAGTTTGTAACCAGGAAAAAAAAGAAAAGAAAAAAAAAAAAGAAGAAAAAAAAGAAGAAAAAACTTGACAACTTAAAGTCCAAGGCTGTTGGGTTTCTTTTTTTTTTTTTTTTCTTCATCGTTTGGGCTGCTCACAGCTGAAAAATAAGTCAAGGTTCACGTCTGCCCTGGCAGGCCGGGTGGACTTAACCAACTTTAAATAAACATTACAGGCCGAGGTATCAAATGATTTAATGCACAAAAAAGGGACTGCAGTGCGTCAGAGACAGAAGGCAGCTCCTGCCCTCACTGCATTGCCATGCGATGGAGGGGGGGCACCACCCGGATCCCCTCTCCCCGTCCCCCCTCCCTCCAAACCCCTCACCCCACCGCGGGCCGCCCCCCCGGGGACGGGACGGGCTCGGGAGGGCTGCGGGCTGCCTCCCGCCGTACCTGCGGTGCTTCCCGCAGCCGCGGGTCGCTCCAGGTGGTGGTGCGGTTGTTGTGATCCACGAAGAAGGGCCAGCCCGTCTGCGGGTCGATCTTGATCTCCCAGCCGGGTGGCAGGGGCTCGGCACTGCCCTCCATCTGCGGCGGTGGCGGGTGCTGCGCGGCGGCGCTCATGGAGGGCCCGGGGGGTTACGGGAGGGGTAGGGAAAGGGGGGGGGGGGGATGTCTGTCGGTACCGGGGGTTGGTCGCGGTGTCAGGACGCCGGACGTGCCGGTCCGTGTGCCTAGAGTAAGGCGCGGGCGCCGGACCGGCGGCTTTATCCGCCGCGGGGCGGGGGGGGCGGAGGCGCTGGGCTGGAAGTGTCTGGAAACGGCGGCGGAGGAGGGACGAGGGCGGGACGATGAAGAGGAGGAGTAGGTGGTGGTGGCCGGTGGAAACTTCTGGTTGTCTCCAGTGAGGCTCGTCTGACACTGGGGTTACCGCACAGGTCTCCCGCAGAGCTGGGTCTTGCCCGAGAGCCCCGTCCCACGGAGCGGGCCGGGCGGTCCCGGTTGCTTTTGCTCTGCGGGGCCGCGGGTAGGGAAGTAGATGCACGCACAAGTCAGAGCTGCTTGACTGCTCTGGCCGGTCGGTGCTGCAGCTCTGAGGTTTTGTGTCGGGCAAGCCGTGTCCCTGGAGAACCCCGCAGCCCTCCGAAACTCTCAGCGTGACCTTTGGCGGGGACACGATCGCGCATCAGCTCCTCGCTGCCCCGTGGAGTGAGGGGCAGCCCAGGGCTTCTCGCCCCAGTGCTGATAATTCGAGTTTGGAGTTGGCAAATGCCAAAAATAATGTTGCTTCCCGAATAAGGGTGTGGGCTGGCATCGTGCTTCGGATTCAAAACTTTCTCTGCTCTTAGCAAATGCACTTTGAAACGTGTCTAAAGGCAAAGATGGGTCTATAAGCTTTAAAATTCTCTTCCTGCATGGTGCTGTATCAGTGTCATGCAGGCTGGTTAGTTTGAGGTAACTGTACTTCACCACTCACTTGTAGTCATCTGACAGTCACACAGATGCCTGCTGACAGTTACTTCACGGAGAAGCCTGAATGCAGAGTCTCTGCGTTCAAAAAAAGTTTTTTGCTCCAAGGAATTAAAGGCATGGAATCCTCAGAGATAGATGCTCACTACCAAAGTATTTCTTCAGGAAAACCTGCCCGTTCACAATCCTGGGGACAGTCAGGATCTCCTCCTGCTTGAGGCATCATCAAAAATCTCTCAGTACTGCTTGACACTGGTAGGAATTCATCTTTGGACAGAGTGGGGTTTGTTTGTTGTGCTGACAAACCTAATACTGTCTCAACCTTGCTCTTTAATTCCTGCAGCTCTTCCATCCTGTGCATCCCTCACCTTCAGAACCACGCTGTGGTCCATGGTGGACCCTGTTTTCTGGCCTCTTTTTGTGCCTTTGACTCATAAGTATTGTAAAGGGATCATTCTTTTTTCCAGAACCTTTACTTTTTTTCATCTATCTGTATCATCATCAGCTATTTCCTGCAGCAACAGGTCACACACCTTGTGGATCTCACAGTCCTGAACTGTGGTGCCTATCCCCAGACACCTCTCCCACCTCTGCTACCTCTCTCACTCTCCCAATGATATAAAACCTCTGCTCAGCCTCACTAATGTCAGCAGTTGCCTCAAAAGATTAAATACCAGAGAATTATTCTGCTTCCAACCTGCAGAGATCTGCAGAGGACTTTCACTCCCTGTGTTAAAACAGAAAGGCATGCTTGGACCATATGTTGTCTGTAGCATATGCCAGAGTCTTTGCCAAATCAACAAAAGCAGCTGATTCAGACACAGGAGACACAGATGTTAAAAAGGTCTTGCAGGAAAATTACTCTTGAGGAAATTATACAGATGGGATTTGTAGCTAATAGAGTGCAAACAGGGATGAAGAATGAGCTTGCTTTGTTTTCCTGCAGCTGACATATATTCATCAGAGGTAATGAATAAGGTCAGCAAATAGGTGAAAAAATAATAAAAGGGAAATTCAAAGAGGTTAGGTTTGATATTTTTGTGAGGGAACACACTGCTAAGAAATGGAGATTATATTTCAGAGAAATTAGCACAAGCTAATGGTTCAGGCTTCACTTGAGGTGCTGCAGGAAGAAACCCATGGGTGGAAATGCATCCAGCTGGAGAGAAAGCAATCTGGGCTGAGAAAGAAATACATTTCAGTGATTGAATTTAGTTGGCTAGACCAAATGCTTCTTCTGTTAATTAAATTGTCTTCCTTGACAGGTAGCTTTTAGCCTGTGATCTTGTGAAGGTGAAAGGACTCCCAGCTAGGCAGGGTAGGTTGTATGGGATAGTAGTTCAGGGATTCACTTTTTGTTCCCTGGTACTGTGCTGTTGCTGGGCCTTAACTTGGGCCCTGAGGCCATACAGCTTCTGGTTTATGCTGTCATTAGCTACGCTTCAGATCAGAACAATTTATGGAAATGTTGCTGTAAGGAATACTGCCAAGCACAAATCTTGGGCTCAAGAAAATTGGTTATTAAGATAAGTAAGTCTCCAGTGTCTGGCAAATCTTATATGAGACTCCAGGCTCAATATATTCCATTTCAGAAGGGAAAACCATCAAGAAGCATTTGCTGCTTTTTGTCTCCTCCATAGTGCTGCAAGCACAACCCTCCTGACTTCCCCAGCTTCCTCCCTGCACAGTGCTTTGCATACCCAGGAGAACCAATGTAAGCACCTGCTGTGGGCTGTTCCAACATAACTGGAAATCACCCAGAGTTAATACACTCCACAGGCTCTTCATGTGTTCAGAATTTCTCAGTTTTGACCCTAATGGAGAGAACTGGCCTCGCCTTCTGGGTTATATCATGTCCTGTGGTTACTTGAGTTACTTTCCAGGGCAGGGTATTAGCCAAATAGGATGTGGACCACCCTGGGGAGATTATCCATTGAGTGCTGGCACATCTCCCTTGGTGGATGGATCAGTAAGTGCTTGCACAGGTGGTCTGCTTCATCCTTCATCCTCTGTTCACATGAGGACCCTGCTGAGATCTCTCCAGGATGGTTGAGCAAGTTTGTGTGGTCTGTGCTGCTGCAGGGTGCTCCCTCCGGGATGCACACCAGCTCTGGCCCAGGTTTTTGGAAGTAGCACCCTTGTAACAATATAATTATTATTAGTTATATAAATAAGTAGATATTTTCGGTGTGCCAGGAAACAAAATGTCTTGTGGTAAACTCTAAAATGGTTTTCTAGCTCCTGTGCACCTGTGGCAGTTTAGGAGATCACCTGAACAGAAAAGACACTGTTAATCAGGACCTTGAGCTGAAATGTTTTGCAGAAAAAACATTAAAAAAACATTTTAAAACCCATTGAAAACATTAGAAAAACAGGTATTGTAGAAAGCTGGTACTGCTAAGCCTGTGGTTAGGTGGTGCATGTGGCACATGCCTAGTGCTGTATTTCTAAGCAGGCATCAGTCCAAGTTCTTTGCTGGATACGTTTAAGATTGAGTCATATGAAACCTCTGTTAATAAATGCAGCAAGCACACAGAGTCCTCAAACTTCAGATTTGAGAGACATGATAAATCTACCATCATGTTTTCCATTGCCTGATGTTCTATCCAAATCCACAGTACCAATAATGAATAGCCCAGAACTTCAGTGGGTGCATTCTGAGTATCCTGGTCCAGGTGTACTAATCATTTCAGCTAAAAGTAAAAAAAAAAAAGTCTCAACTATGGACTCCCTGCTAACTATAGCCAGAGAAGTGCAGATGTTTGGCTTCACAATTTGTTCAGAATTGTGAACTTTTCTGCATCAAAACTATTAAAAAAGAGCCCCTGATATAACTGTGCCCCCTATTTCAGAAAATTAAAGATGCAAAGTTATTAATGATCTTGTACTAATCTGCTACTTAGGCTACAGACTGCCTTTGACTTGATTTTAAATGTTAGTGTGGTGCAGCATTTAGTGTAACTGCCAAAGAAGTAGATAAAAATCCATGTAGAAATGTCCTGATCTCACACTGACACTGTGTGGGTCACACAGCTTGCTCATGTTATCTGCTTATTTAAGTTATAGTAATAATATGCAAATTATTTGATAGATAAATATAGTTCCTATGAACTTGAATAAAAAATGCAAAACAATAATAAGGAAATAGAGTGCTAATTGTACTGTCTAAATGGAATAAAACTTTAATTTTTAATATGCCTGTTGCAGTCACAGTGAAACTACACTAAATCCGGGCATTCACGAAGCACATACTAAGATTTCCAAACTCCTGACTTTTTGAACCTCAAAAATTCTCCAGAAGCTAATATCAATACAAAGAAAAATCTTTTGCCTCTTTATTTTCACCTAGAATGCAACCTGCCTTAAATCAGGGAGAGAATCTGGCAGTGAACACAGCAAAATCAGCTTAAATTCCTGGTAGAATTAAAGAGAAAGCAAAACTTAGTCCAGAATATGGGCAGAAGAAGACAACTTGGATTTTTAGAGCTCCCAGTGTGTTACAAATGGCCTATAAGAGCTAAAATACACCCTATTAGTTGAGCATTGCCACTTCTCCCAAAGTCAGTCAGACAGAAGCCAGCTCTTTGGTGGAAGAGATGTCCCCAGGGAGCAGGATCCCCTTGCCTTGCTGCCTTAGAAATCAGGATGCAGTGGTCATCACCCATTAGTATTTCCAGGACTCCATCTAGTGGATAAACTGCTCTGCTGTGCTCAGGGCTGCAGTGACCTGAGCGGTGAGACAGCTGGGTTGCTTTCTGAAAGTTTACCAGAAAATCTTGGTCCCCAAAAAAGCCACCTTGCCAGAGCCGAGTGTGTCCAGTGGTAGGCATGGTACAGGGGCTGGGAAAAAGGAAAAAAAAAAGGAAAAGAGAAAGAGAAAGAGAAAGAGAAAGAAAAAGGAAAAGGAAAAGGAAAAGGAAAAGGAAAAGGAAAAGGAAAAGGAAAAGGAAAAGGAAAAGGAAAAGGAAAAGGAAAAAGAAAAGAAAAAAAAAAGGAAAAATAAAAAGAAGAAGGAAAAGGAAAAGGGAAAAAAAACCCACCAAAAAACCCCACCAAAAAAAAATCACAAAACAAAAAAACCAAAACAAACCAGATAAAACCAAACCAAAACAAAACCACAATAAAAAACCAAAGCAAACAACCGAACAAAAAACACTGCAAAGGGTGTTTTCATTCATGAGTAAACCGAACCTCTTATGAGCAGCAGCAGAACATGAGAGACAGAAGTTTTTTCTCCTTTTTCTGTGTGTACTGCAACTGCTTTAATGGCATCAGTGCTCTGTCCCTAATCATGCCTTCAAAAGATTTTTATTCCCTTGAATTGAAGAAGGAGATGTGCAGCTGATAACACCTCTCTCTCATCATTTTTACTATTTATCTGTGTAGGAAATCCATCATCCAGGGTGTTGAGAGCTGTGTCAGTAGGATGGGCAGATGTGAGGTGGAGAGTTTCTGGACAGCATTACTGGAATTATCAGCTGTCTGATCCATGTAGATATTTACACACCTACTGCATGCTGCAAGCAAGTGAGCAGGGAAAATAAAAAATGGATGGCATGGAATTTAATGTGAATTTAATGGAGAACATGAGCTTGTCTTGTGCCAGGCTTTGAACTAGCCAAGGAGTCAGGATAAACTTCACCTGCTCAATAACCTTTACAAGATGAAACTGCATACAAAACCATGCTTGCATGCATACTCATGAAAAAGGGAGTTTTGCTATAATGAATTTTAATAGTCTTTAGTGGTAAGGAAGAAAATCCAAGCAGAAAATCCTAGCCTACATACTCCTGAAGAAAAAACAAACCAACATTCAGAGGAGGGTTGTATAAAATTCCCCTGATCAGAGGAGGGAGTCCTACTCATTATAATTATTTACTTCTAATTTCCTCTCTAATTGAATTGGGTAAACATTCTAGCTCTAGCAGTGGCTCTGACTCATGTTCACAAGTGGATTTGGGTAGGATGGCCATACCATCAGTGATTTTTGGCCATACCAATCCACTTTGTCTCCTGCAGCATCCTGCCCCTGGACCAGCAATACAGAATTAAACATCTCCCCTGTGCTGCACTGCACAACCTGCAGATTAATCTGAATTTTCCTGACTTTCCTTCTTAAATTAGAAGAGAAGACTGTAACTTTGGCTCTTGATCACATATATCATCTTCTGCTATTCCTGGTCAAGGGGCAGGAACATTGGATGGGGAAGAAAGGTGGGAAACCTGGGACTCCACTTCTGCTTAGTCAGAACTGAGGCTTCAGAGTTCCAGAGGAGAAATATATATATATAAATACAAATATATATATATGTATATGTATCCATTATATTTATGGATCATGCATAAAACCTGTCGTTCTTTGCAGCAGAAAGGGAATACTTTCCAAACTTCATCAATTTTCTGAAACAGAATCATAGAATCATAGAATCATAGAATTAGCTGGGTTGGAAGGGACCTCAGAGATCATCAAGTCCAACCCTTGACCCACCAGTGCGGTTGCTAGACCATGGCACTGAGTGCCACATCCAGTCTCTTTTTAAATGTCTCTAGGGATGGAGAATCCACCACCTCACCGGGCAGTCCATTCCATTGCCTGATCACCCTCTCCGTAAAAAAATTCTTTCTGATATCTAGCCTAAATCTCCCCTGGCACAACTTAAGACTGTGTCCTCTTGTCTTGTTGAAAGTCGTCTGGGAAAAGAGACCAACTCCCACCTGGCTACAACCTCCTTTCAGGGAGTTGTAGAGAATGATGAGGTCTCCCCTGAGCCTCCTCTTCTTCAGGCTGAACAGCCCCAGCTCTCTCAGCCTCTCTTCATAGGGCCTGTGCTCGAGTCCCTTCACCAGCCTGGTTGCCCTCCTTTGGACCTGTTCCAGGACCTCGATATCCTTCCTGAACTGAGGGGCCCAGAACTGGACACAGTACTCGAGGTGTGGCCTCACCAGGGCTGAGTACAGGGGCAGAATCCCTTCCCTGGACCTGCTGGCCACGCTGTTCCTGATCCAGGCCAGGATGCCATTGGCCTTCTTGGCCACCTGGGCACACTGCTGGCTCATGTTCAGCTTCCTGTCAATCCAGACTCCCAGGTCCCTTTCTGCCTGGCTGCTCTCCAACCACTCTGTGCCCAGCCTGTAGCGCTGCATGGGGTTGTTGTGGCCAAAGTGCAGGACCCAGCACTTGGCCGTGTTGAACCTCATCCCGTTGGAATCAGCCCAACTCTCCAGTCTGTCCAGGTCCCTCTGCAGAGCCCTCCTGCCTTCTGGCTGGTCCACACTTCCTCCCAGCTTGGTGTCGTCTGCGAATTTGCTGATGATGGACTCAATCCCTTCATCTAAGTCATCGATAAAGATATTAAACAGTACTGGGCCCAACACTGATCCCTGGGGGACACCACTGGTGACCGGCCGCCAACTGGATGCAGCCCCATTCACCATCACTCTCTGGGCCCGGCCTTCCAGCCAGTTTTTAACCCAGCACAGGGTGCTCCTGTCCAAGCTGCGGGCAGACAGCTTTTTCAGGAGAATGCTGTGGGAGATGGTGTCAAAGGCTTTGCTGAAGTCCAGGTAGACCACGTCCACCGCCTTCCCCTCATCCACCAGACGGGTCATCTGATCATAAAAGGAGATCAGGTTGGTTAGGCAGGACCTTCCCTTTCTAAACCCGTGCTGGCTGGGTCTGATCCCTTGCCCATCCTGCAGGTCCTGTGTGATTGCACCGAGGATGATCTGTTCCATAACCCTGCCAGGCACTGAGGTCAGGCTGACGGGCCTGGAGTTTCCTGGGTCCTCCTTCCGGCCTTTTTTGTGGATTGGCGTGACATTCGCCAACTTCCAATCATCTGGGATGTCCCCAGTGAGCCAGGACTGTTGGTAGATGATAGAGAGAGGCTTGGCGAGCTCTTCTGCCAGCTCCCTCATCACCCTTGGGTGAATCCCATCCGGTCCCATAGACTTGTGGGGATCCAAGCAGCTCAACAGGTCACTGACTGTGTCCTTCAATATTACAGGGGGGCTGTTTAGATTCTTATCACCTTCTTTAAGTTCCAGAAGCCATCTGTCCTCAAGGTAACCTGTCTTTCTTTTGAAAACTGAGGTAAAGAAGGTGTTAAATACCTCAGCCTTTTCCTCATCTTTGATAACTATATTCCCACTCATGTCCAGTACAGAATGAATGTTTTCCTTGCCCCTTCTTTTGCTGTTGAAGATTAGGTGATGTTTATCTTAGTTTGCTGACCTGCTGTTACTAGAAATGGAGACACCAATCTTCCTTCCCACTCTCTTCCCCCCTCAAATTCTGGTCTGTAGTAGCCAAAAAAGATTGTTTCTAATTTTTTAATAATTTTAGCCAGATCAAGGCTGTTTTCCTTTTCCAGTGTTCATATTTTCTAACTAGTCCATGGAACTGTGAAACTATAATTTTGTTTCTTAAGTGCATATTGCAAATTTTCTCATATTTTTCTGTATTCTCATATTTTATTTTATATCTTTTTTATTGGTTTAAATATCACCTCCATTAAAAAAAAAAAAACAAATTACAGATGGTGCAAAACACAAAAACAGTGGATTTGATTTCCAGAGGTTTATGCTGACATGGAAAGAACTTTGTGAAGCTTTAGGACAGCACTACCTGCCTTTTCCCTGCTGCTGGGAGTGAGCCAGAGAGCAAGACAGCTGCCCTGCTCTCTGCTTCCATCCCAGAAAACTTTTGGAGATTTCTTCATTGTCAGTGATCTTCACCGAGAAGGAAAGCTTTACATGTTTTCTCTTTGTGCAGAAAAATAAGGGTATCATCCCAGAACAATCCTATGCTCAGGTCTCTTATACAAGTCAGAGACTTTCACTTCAAATTCTTACACCCCGGTTGAACTTTACACTACCAGTGCATGAGCTTTGCCTGTCTCATGTCTGAAAATTTTACTACCAAAACTCATAGTCCTGAAACAAGTTTAGTTTCAAAGAAGTAAGCAGGTTCTGATGAGAAAACTTTTTTTTTTTCTTTTTTTTTTTCTTTTTTTTTTTTTTTCTTTTTTTTTTTTTCTCTCTCTCTCTTTAAGTTGTTTGGACCCTTTTAAATAGCTTCTTTCTCAGTTTTAGCCTGGCCCAAAGGGGAAGACTGGGTCAGTCACTCCTTTTAGTTCACTTTCGTATCAACTTGAGCTGGAAGAACATTTCAAAAGCAACTGAATCCAAACACACTCCATGGGAATTATCATCTGGTTAGAGAGGAGAAACCTCTATGAACATCTCTGAAGGAAAGAGGAGTAGGAGCCAGCTGCTCAACAGCTGCTCACTGAATAATCAGCATGGCTGTAGCTCTGCCACACAATCTGGGATTTTTACTCAGTGGAGATGTTACTGGGAGTTTGGGGGAGGAAGGCAGCCTAGAAAGGACCAAATAATCCTCCTGATAAACTCAAGGACAGCCATACCTCTAATGCTAATGGTGTTTGTAAAAGAACTTAGAAAAAAGTGCAAAAAGTGTTTGCTGATGTTCATCCTGAACCTGCTACTAATTTTTGCTTTGAGAATTTTGTAGGCAGCCTTTTACCCTCCATTTCTTTAATCAACAGGAGCAGAATCAAGTTGTGGTTTTTTAGCTCCACTGGCAGCAATTCTAAATCTAAACATCTAGGGAGAACTTGCAAGAGTTTATATGGAATACGCATAATGGACACAAATATATTTTTTTAAAAAATCTTGTGTCAGTACTTCAGAATAGCATCTCTTTTGGTTCTAAACAGGCAAATAAAGGTGTATCTTATGCAGTTCTGCCTCATGGTTTTGGTGGAATAAATTCTTGAACTGTAATAATCAAAGCTTGGGGTAACTGTGGCAAGCAGATTTAAGAAAATCATTGTGTAGTCCAGGTGGTGTGAAATTTTCAACAGATTGAAATTAGAGCAGGTATGTGTTTTACAGCTTGGTTTGGAAAAAGAATATAACAGTTGTCAGTACATCTGGCAAGGATTTGTTGAAACTAAAGTCCTGCAAATTCAGGTTCATTGAAGTCCTGAGGAGAAAGAATATCAGAATTGACTTCTTCTATCAAGATTGCCAGAGCTGCAGATGGACAAAAGGGACATTGGCACTTGGTCCATTTTCCTTCCATTCACTCCACATCCAGAAGAAATTAACTTGCTGTTAATTTCAGTGTGTCTTCTGTTAAAGTGTCCAGGGAATCATATGCTCTCAGATGATTTTTGCTCAGTTTGCAACAGAAATTAAGATGCTGTGAACATCTTAGCATTTCAAAGCAGCTCCAGTCAGGAGAGCAATACAGTCTTCAAAGTGACTTTTTGTTAGCTTGAGGAAAGCAAAACGGCACCAGTCTGTGTATTTAACTCACCAATTTTGTCAGATCACATTTTGCTCCTCTTAGCCCTATGGGATCACAGCCAATGTTTTTTTCAGAGTTTAGACTACAATCAAATAGGAGCCATGTGGCAGAACAGAAGGCTTTATTTTATTTTAGGATACATGTGTGTTTTCTGGTTGCAAACTAAGAGTTGACAAATAGATAACAAATTCTGGATGGCATTTGAAGTAAACTTCCATTAAGCTGGCAGCGTCCTTATGTTTATTTTTGGTGGAATGACCTTTTGATGTGTAAGGGCTATAGGTGCTTTCTGATTAAGTTATACTTCCACGTGAGAAACACTTCCAGCTCAGAAAATTTCTGTGGAAACAATTGATGGAGACATCATCTGCTTTCTCACAGCCTCCTGCTCAAACTGTAGGATAATTGGGGGTGGGGAGGGAGATGATGTTTACCTGAAACATAAAGGTGAAATTAATTTGCATTTTCTTAGTTGCAGTTCCTAACATTATCTGTCATTACAACCAGATGTTTTGGAAGAACTGATGGGGTCAGTGAGCTACAGGAAAACCAGAAATGACTCTTCTGGTTTTGACCTATAGGTAAGATTCCTTCCTCATCCTCTTCCTCTTCCTTATTAAAATAAAGGTACCTTTCAGTGCAGCTAAAATAAAAGATCATTTCAATGAAGCAAACTGAGTCATCTTTTTACTTTTCAGTTTCTGAAATTTTAAATCATTCAACTATTCTTTTTCCATTTACTTATGCATTCCAGTTACCCAGTTTGCAGTGCTCACCTCCCATTCTCACCTAGCTCTGGTGTCCTACCTGTCTGCTGTGAGGAAGAGGCTGGGGTGTGTCAGTGTACTTTTTTTTATTTTCCCTTAGAGGTTGCAAATTCAAATAGCTCAGACTGTTAGCCCTGTCTCCTTGTAAATGTCAGCCTTTAAGTCAGCAAAAAGATAAATCCAATTCATTTAAATGGAGCATTATTTTGGGGAGGAAGAAATAAAAACCCAAACAAACCAAAAACCAAGGTCAGGAGTTGAAAGACTGTTCCTGGAACATGATTTAGGTTCAGACTCCTTTATTGGTTGTACTCCATAATTTAGATTAGTTCCCAGGAGCCTGTCCAGTCTGACCAAGAGCTCAGTAACAATGAGACCTCCAAATTTTGCCTCAGGTGTTTCTGTGGAAAATCTCAGAATGTCTGTATTTGAAGAGTTCTTTCAACTCTCACTGCACCTGCTGTTCTTTGGAAGGATGATTTGATCTGTAAAGGAAGACAAATTAAAGTAATTATATTTTTTAAAGTTGGGTACCAAGACTAACTCTTTAGCTTTTGAAACAAGGATGACAGAGTGTAAGAGGTTGTATTAAGTCTTGTTTCCTCCCCCCTGCTGCTCAGCAGGGCTCTGAGCTGTCCTGCATCTTACAGCATCCCTGCTGCTCTGCACTGTGCTGGATGAGAATAGCCCCTCAAAGATACCCTCACAAACTGAACCCACAGAGGTGTGCTGCACCCAAATTCCTCACCTCCTCCCCTGAGCTTCATTCTCACTTCTGGGGAAGCAGCAGTGCCAGAGGCTGCCCTGGATTCTGCCTTCTGGGGTGTTCCTGATTCCACATGGCTCTTCTGGGGTAGCTCAAGCTGCCTTCCAGGCAGTGCTTCAGTGACCCGAGGTCTTAGGAACTTGAACCTTTTTTGTGCCTTGATTTATTCCCTAAAGCTGTAAAATGCAGGGTCTGTATAATAATAATAATAATTAATTATTATTATAATAATACTTATTAATAATAATTCTTATTATACAGATATTAATTATTATAATAATTATTATCAATAATAATAATTATTATTATAAATATAAATAATATTATGTGTTTTGATTTTAGAGCTGAGGTGAAGACAAGTTAGCAAACCACCTCTGCAAAACTTCAATGCCACTGCACAGCTTCCAGACATGCTGTATGTAATTCAGAATAAAGTATGCAAGCTAACAAGGTCTATTAGATAAGCTGCCCTGACAAAGAGATAAATGAAGAGGCTTGGCCAAAACCAGTCCTTTGCTGGTCTATAGTTAGCAAAAACTGCTTATAGGTAATGTTGTACAGTGAAACCAGTAGAGTGCTGCTGGAAAACAGAGACAACTGGGTGATCAGAGATATAAATATTGAATTCTCACTTAACTCCTCTATCATTTGATATCCTTCATCTCACCCCTAAAGGTACAGATCACACAGATTTGACAGGACCTAGAGGGTAGTGACAGTTCCTGCTGTGCCTGTGGTTACTTTGCAGCTCCTTGTGCCTGAATGCCCCACAGATGGTTTGCATCAGGAGTCAGTTTTGTAAAAATCTGTGGTTTATATCAGGTCCCAGACTCAGCCACATGCAGGACACTGTGCCACCTCAAAGTGACACACAGCTGTGTCACTCCCTCTCTCCCTGTCATTACTGCCTCCTTCCACTGCTGGTGCCAGTGGCAGTACCTGACCAAAAAAAAAAAAAAAAAAAAGTGTTTGATCTCTGATGGAAATGCAGATTCTTTATAATTCAAAAGGTATGATTGGAGTATTCCAGTAATTCCTTATTCAACCTTCTGTGTTTTTAATACATTTTAGAAAGTTACTTCAGCCACTTATGTCCACATCTCCAAGCTAGAATAGCTTCTTCCAGAAATATATGCCTAAAAATAGGAAAACATTACTGTGTGAGCAGCAGGCATGAAAATACTTTCTTCGCTAAGTGTGTAGGCAGTTTCCTTCATGATGTTACTGTTTTGGAAGAGGGAGAGTATGTAAGACTACTTGGGTGTTCAGCATGTATACAAACTGAGCTTCTTCCACAGTAAGAGTGCTGTGATCATTCTGTGGTACCTGTGCACAAGGACACTCACACTCTGCTCTGCAGAGCTATTCTGATCTGTTGCCTCATCACAATTCCTAACTTGACGTCTTGCTAGCAAAGGAGAAATGGAATTTACCACAAAAAAAAAAAAGTCTTCTAGTAAATTTTTTATTTTTTATTTTTTTTCCAGTGAGAACAATGTAATGAAGTTATCAAGGACTTTTACATAAAAAGAAGAGTTTTGCTGTAAAAAGAGCACTTCCAGAAGAATTCCCAGACTGTTGCCTGATGGTGTCCTGAAGTTGCAAAGATGATAATGAACAAGTCTGCTCCTTTCAAAACTACTCCAAGACACCACCACCATTCCCCTCTCCTTTGTCCAGTCCCAGTCACTGGCCTCGAGTTCTGCTTTATGTCCTAAGTGCTAATTAACTGTGCTTTCTTCAGTGCCAACCATAGAGGCCATGCCCTATGCTGTGCTTCCTATAAAACACCTGGTTAGGGGGGGTACATAAAGAGGTGATGGATGGGCCTCTTCCCCATCACCTTTGCCCTTGGCTAGCCCTTTAATCATGAATGACATAGAATCATAGAATCATCAAGGTTGGAAAAGATCATTGAGTCCAACCATCCACCCTACAACCCCTAACCACTAAAGCATCCCATCTTCATCTACCCCACTTAGGAACACCTCCAGGGATCGTGCCCTCACCACCTCCCTGTTCCAACACCTTGCCACTCTTTCTGTGAAGAAGTTTTTCCTAATATCTAACCTGAACCTCCTCTGGTGGAGCTTCACCCCATTTCCTCTTGTCCTATGGTCACCAGGGAGAAGAGGGCAGCGTCTGTCTCACTACCACCTCCTCTCCTCCAATCTGAACATCCCCAGTTCCCTCAGCCTCTCCTCACAAGTCCTCTTCTCCAGACCCCTCATCACCTCGGCTGCCCTTCTCTGCACCCTCTCCAGCACCTCCATATCCTTCTTTTACTGCGGTGCCCAAAACAGTACTCGAGGTCAGACCTCAGTCCTCACTTCTCCTCACTCCTCGCCATTCTCCTGCGTCAGGGAGAACACCAGGGGACCTGTGGGTCCACATGGGCTTCCGCAACCTGCTCCCAGAGCACCACAGGGGCTGGGGCCGGAGTCTGAGTCGGAGTCGGGGCCGGGGTCGGAATCGGAGTCTGACTCTGAGTGGGATCGGGATCGGGATCGAGACCGGGACCGGGACCGGGACCGGGACCGAGGTCAGGCCCTGCCCCTCTCAGCCCCGGGTCTGAGGTGAGGCGGCTGCTCCCACAAGCGAATCTTCCCGGGCTGCCCGCAGCCAATCTGCGCCGTCCGCGCTCTTCGCTGCCGCCAGGCATGCTGGGAGTTGTAGTTTTCCCGGGCCTCTCTCCCCCTGGCTCCTGGGAGTGGTTCTCTGCCGGATGACTACAACACCCAGAAGGCAACCACGCAGCTCTCGCCTTCCCGCCGCTTTGTCCTCCTCAGTGCCTACGATCCCCAGTGCGCTCCGCGGCGCGGCGGCCGGGACCGGGAAGGAGAATCCGGTGGGAGAGGGAGCGGGCCGGCAGGGCGCGGCTGCGCAGAGCGCGGCTTCCTGAGTGTCTGGTGGCGGCGGCCATTTTGTGGTGCTTCTTCCCTCTCCCGTTTGGGTTGCGGTGTGTCCGGGACCTGGCGAAGGGGCGAAACGGAGCGGGGGGAGCCCGGGGCCCTCACCCTCACCTGCCCTTCGCCTCGCTGCGCGGCGGAGCCCCCCTCCGGCGCTGCCCCCCCGGGTGCAGCTGAGAGCGGCGCTCGCCCACCATTATGGAAGACGACGGGCAGCCCAGGACCCTGTGAGTGGGGAGGGGACGGTGGAGGGGCCGCGGAGGGGCCGCGGAGCTCTGAGGGTGGGGAGTGGAGCAGGGACGGAGAGCAGCGGGGCGAGGCGGGGAGGGGGATGCGGTCCTGAGGCGTGCGTGGCCCGGGCCGCGGTGGGGGCGGGGAGAGTGGGGCCGGGGTGAGATGTGTGAGGGAAAGGCGGGGGTCCGGAGGAGCGGAGAGAGGGGGAGGGGGTTTGAGGAGAGAGGGGGTGAAGGAAGGGTGGGGAGCGGGGTCTGGAGTAGTACGTGGGGGGGGGGGGGGGGGGGTGCAGGGATTTGGGGGGAAAACGGGAAAGAGCGGAGGTGCCGCCGTGGTAGTGGCGAAGGGGACGGGGTCTTGGCTCGGTTTGTATCCAGCGGATGGGGGGTGCAGGCCCTGGGGGGTGGGGGGCCCAAGGTCTCTGGAGGGGTTCGGGCCGGGTGGCCCGTGCTGGGGTCCCCTTCACAGCGGTCCCGGCTCTAGGAAAGTTCTTTGTGTTCTGCCGGCGGTGGGTGGGATGGGAAAGGCGGTGAAACGGAGAGTGTCTGTAGCGGGCAGGGTAGGAAAAATTGGTTTTCCCTCCAGTATTTTACTGTGTGGTGCAATAACAGCCTCTTTGGGCCCTGGCAAAAAGGAATAACTGTGTGTTGGCAGTGTCTCTCCAGCCAGTGTTTAATGAGTTGGTGGCTGTCACCTGCTTTCTGTAAAAAAAAATATAAATTGGAGATTGTGTGGTTGCTGTTGAGTTCTTTTCAACTCTGCAGGTGTGGTTTTGATGGGTTTTCTTTGTCCTGTTGACTTAGAAGAGGGGGTCTAGTAGGTATGGTTAGGCACTGGAGAGCATGTAATTCTGTTGATGATTTTAACTAGTTCATAGATTATTTGTTTTTTCAGTTTCTATTTGCCAGAGAGTGTTAGGTGCTGTGTGAAGGGTTCAGTGTTTGTGCTAGCACTGTAAGAAAGACAGCTCAGGACAGTGCAAAGAAATCTTTGTTTAGTTTTGGGGACTTGGTAGCCTTCAGAAAGTTGTTCAAAGATAATTTGGATTGAAGGCCACTTCAAAGAAACTACTGAAGCAGACTAAAATACCTATAAATTTGCTTTAGTTTGTTTCCACTACCACAGTAATGGTTTAGCATTTAAGGCTTTCCAAGGCAATTTGTGTTTTTTCTCCTTCCTGTGTCTGCAGAAGTTCTTTTAACTTACTTATAGTATCTATACTTGTAGTATAGATAGATAGATAGATACTTGGTCCTTGCTTCCCGAGGTGCATAGTTTAAATTATTATATCTGAAATGTTTTTTGTGTTGACTACCCAAATGGCTTGAGGCTTTCTGGCCCTGATAGTGATAGTTTTCTGTGTTGCTTTAGACTCAGAGGAGGGAAAAGGGCAAAGGTACACCGAATTTTACTCATTTTTGTTTTCAAGGCCCCTTTTGTCCCAATTGGCTCTGCCTTTTTTTTTTTTTTCAGTAAAAGATTGCTATATCTAGACTCAGTTTTAAGATGTTCTTTTTCTGCTAAAAACTTTTGGTTCTACTTTGGGAGTGGGTTTATTTTATTAATGCATCCACTGGTGATCTGGCTTGGGCCACAGTCACTGGCAAGAAAAGAATTATATTTGTTACAACTAAGATGTCTGAAGTAGCATCCCTACAGCTGCCTGTGATGCTGTATTGCACACACCTGACTGTTTAATTTTCAAACTAATAAGCATCATATACATTCATTTCCTAATAGTTTTTGTAGTAACCACAGTCAACTATGGTTACTTTCCTGTAATTGAGGGCTTTTTTTTTTTTTTTTTTCACAGAACATGATTTCTGCTGTAGCATTTCTTGCATCTCCCTACCATTGCCTCAAATAAGTCTAAATTTAGAATTTCAAGTTGTGTTTTAAAGATCATGATACTGTCTAATACTTTGATGTAGAGCAGTTATGATCTCTCATATAAATAAAACTCACTGCCCCCCAAGAAAAACTCATAATATTGTTAGTTCATCTTTGTTTGTTTGTGTTTACAGGGGGTGAAAGTAAGTGAAGAGCAAATAGTTTGTGTAGCTATTTGACCATGTGCATAGGCACTTGGTTGTTAGTTTAAGTGATACTTTTTGCCTTTGGTATAGCACTTACTCTTTCAGGAAAGAAAAGCTAAACCTGTATTTTAGGAAGGACTTTTTTAACATTTGCAAGCAATTTTTTATATTGTAGAAAGAAACTGCCACCTAACCACTGTTCACATATACCCATCTTAAATATCTCAGGAATAGTAATTGTTTTCCCTTGGAGTACTTACAGGTCTGTGGTGTTGTTCTCAGCTTTGATAGGTCAGTCATGAACCTCTAAGAATTCAGAATATTTTCTGAGGCTTAATATAGAAATAGACACCACTTAGGTTTTATATCTACATTTCATAACTAATAGGCCTTCACAGAAATTTGAAGAACAACTTTCAGTATTTTCTGCCAGAAAGTTTTCCTTACTACTCTAAACAATTTAAAGATAACACAAGAAATAGGAGGGAGGCTTTATTGTAGAAATTGTCATGTCCCTCAGTTCAGATGTGATACAGAAAATTCACAGCATGTAATTACGGGGTGCAGAAGTAAGATTTCAGCTGTGAACCACGAGCTGGATTCATGTCTCTTCCCTTTCACTTCATTTCTCTTACAGAGTAATATTGTCTGCTAGTGGAGTCTGCAGAGTGGATTTTTCTTGGTATCATTTGATTTCCAGTACTTCACTGGCAGTAGGCAGAGATGCTATTAGAATTTCTATGGGCTTTTCACCACACCAGTTACAGTATTGCTTATCATACTGTCTGCCTTTACATATGAAATCTGCTACTTCTTGTGTGTTGTCTGTGGGAGTGTGAAAACATATTTACTGTCTTTCTGCCAAGTGGCTTGTATGGGAGTCTTGTGGACCTGGAAGTAGTGGCTGCAAAAGTTATTATGTCCTTCTCTTCAGATAATTTTACAAGACCTCTGAATTTCAAATACAGGTTCTTATCTTTGTGTTGTCAGCAGCATTAAAAAGTATAATCTTGACGTGTCAGGAGATGTGTATGTGGTTTGGGTTGATTTTTTTTTTTTTTTTTCCCCTGTGTGCTTACTAATTTAAGTGCTTCAGACTTGTAGCAGGGACAAATACTACTGTTGGTATGCACAAAGCCACAACTTTGCTGCTCTATCACATTAACCAAGAGCTAACAGAAGTATAATAAGTGCTTCTTCTCTGTTGGGTTTTAGAATTTTTTGAAAGTCTGAATAATATATCCTCTAGAATGTAACAAAACAAAAGAAAGATTTAAATACCGTGTATTAGCATGTTAAAAGCCATGTGTCTTATTTAGGTGTGGTTCTGCTGATTTTGGTTTCACAGAGTAGAAAATATACCATGGTATGTTTATAACCACATATAAGTAGAGCTAGAAAGGGGAAAACTGGGTGCCCCAGTAGGCTGTGGTGGGTGATTTAGCATCATCTGAGGAAAGTTTAGTGTTTCCAGAAAGGTAAGGTTACAGTTCCTAATGTGTTGAATATATTTCTTTCTTTAGTTATGTAGTGTTCAAACACTGTGCACCTCAGATGTTTGGTTGTATGTTTTTTTTAAGCCATCTTTAACTGCACTGAAGGAAGTAATGTAACTGCAACCTACTTCACAGCAGGAAAGTAACCATCAAGTTTTATTTTTCAGTATGCTTTTCAAATTTGTCAAGGTTTGTCTTCCCATATATTAAATGCAGATGAAGCGAACTGGATCTCGGTGGTTGTTGTTACATGAACCTTTTATTGTGCAGTATCCTCAGCATGTGTATTGTTCAACTTTCAGAGTGTTAGCAACTTGTGAAAGTTGCTATCAGTGCCCTTTGACTATGGCAATATTAAGCACTGAGGCAGTATTTGCCATGTATATAGAGAGAATTAATGGACCATTAGGACTTCATACCCCAGTTAAGTCTAGCAAGCAGGAGGTTCAGAATTACACTGCTGGTTTTGATGAAGGAGGCAGCCTGTTTCATAGCTCAAATTTGGGGTGCAGCAGTCTCACTCACAAAATCACCTGGTATCTCTTCTAGCAGTTAGTGTAAGTTATCTTACATCAGATTTCTAAGGAATGGCCTTTCCTGGGTTTTGTTTGTTTGGGGTTTGGGGTTTTTTTTTTGTTTGTTTGTGGAATTCTTCAGTTTGCTTTTCAGAGTTCTGGAAATCTTGCATTTTTCAAAATCTATATTAATGCAGGGAGAGGCTGAGATTGGTTTTCTATAGTGCTAATTGTACTCTTTGCTCTTAAGTTTGCAGTAGAAATAATGTGCACCGGATTTAACTGTATTTAATTCCCTATCAGTGCTGTTGTACAGGCCATCATGCCAGTATGTTCTTATGTGCTACCTAATGCTGTCCTGCAACATGCAAAGGAAACAAGTGCTAGTAATAAGTTCACAGCAGGACTGACAACTTTATGTGGCAATTCCCTCTTGTAACTGTATTTTCCATCTTGATTTTAGCCCTATCTGCAAAGGTTAATATTTCCATTTGAACCTATTAGTGATTTACAAGTTAATCTTGGTGAATCATTAACAAAAATTTAGTTAATGTTTCAAAATGGAGTTGTGGATAAATGTTTAACTGCTAAGTTTTCAGAATAGAGAATTGAAAATGGACATTTTTTCCAGGGCTTTGCAGTTTTCTTTCTACTGAGATGTTTCATAACAATATAGGCTGCAAATATAGTTTCTACTAGTGACTTCTAATTCATGTATATTTAGTAAGAAAGTAGTGAGTATATGAAAGCTTTTATTAAATACTTCCATGTTCAGGAGGTATGATAACACAAGAATCTTGTGGAGTAGTTAAATCCTAAGGAAGTGTGGAACTGTTACATAGTTGTTGAAAGAATAACAACATAACCAAAATCTGTTGATGTCATTGTATAGTGGTCAGATAAGAAATAAATTGTATCCATTTTGATTTTGTTGATACTAGGCAAAAGTTCAGTTGTCAAACACAGAAATTGCTTTTCAAAACTTTAGAGGGGTGCTCATTAAACAAAAGTTGCAGTTAAATTGCTGTACTCAAAGAATTAGGCTTATGTATAGCTTAAGAAATGCTGGGCCACGTTTATATTTACTGGAGTATGTTAACAGCTAAGACTGCCTTTGGTTTGCTGTATTATGGAATTCTAGAACAGGTCAGAGTAAAATGAATAAAATATATGTTGTTTCAACAGCTAAATTACAAGTTATTGCATGCATTTGGGTGCCTCGTCTTAAGAGGCTTACTTGTAAAGAGCTGATGACTTCCTAGTGTTGCTGTGACAACGCTTTCTTAATTTCTTCTTCTAAATTTCTTAATTGATCACTGCTGCAATTTGATTACAATACGTCACTTTTTAAAAAATTCAGTTTAGCATGCATGAGACTTTCTCAGCCATTTCCATGATGTGGTCTTACTTTTTGTGGGTGTAAAATGCAGCAGGGTATCCAGAGGTAGTTCTGAAACTGCTGTTGGCTTTCTGGCTATTGGTGTAAATCTAGGACTCTCAACATGATGGTTCAAAGCTTGGTATTATAGCCAGGGTTTTTAAAATAAAAGCTAAGCAAAGAAACCAGAAAGTAGGGGTTATATTAAAATACTACTACCAGAATTTGGGAGAGTTTTAAAGAGGTGGTTGTTGTTGAGATAGATGCTGTGTGGAGCATCCCCATGGCATAACACTGCATAAATTGTCTTGTCCGTTCAGGAGTGGGCTGTTTTTCCAAATGTTCAGGAAACCAGAAAAGTGTAGTTGGTTTCCTGCAAGGCAGCACAATTTATGTCTGATAGCTACCACTGGACTACTAATAGGAGTGAGGTGTGGGTTTGCACGCAGATTCAGAACTAACTCTTGATTAGATGCCCAGTGGGAGGTGAAGCTTAAAACATCGCTGCCCTGTTGGCTGCTTGTTCTACCCAGCAATCCTGAGCAGTGTTCTTCCTGCTTTTGGCATTTTTTCTACCAGAGAAATTATTTGCAGTAATCTCTGTATCAAGCTTCATGGTCTCAGTTGCCTGGTGAACTTTATAACTTTGAAACCTTTTGACTGTTGTATTAAGATTGTATTGTGAAATAATTTGTAAATGCTGGTTTTAAGATACCTGGATTATTTAAAGGGAAATAGTAATTTAAGATTTTGAAAAATCATAATTACGTTTGAAAAGATGAATTTTTCTGTTTTAAAATGTTGGTTTTCTTATTTCCTTGTGTAGCTATGTAGGAAACCTCTCCAGAGATGTGACTGAAGTTCTTATACTTCAGTTATTCAGCCAGATCGGACCATGCAAAAGCTGTAAAATGATAACAGAGGTAAGGCCTGCCACATTCAGGGGGGTAGCAAATATAATGTAATCTAGGATGAAGTTGTGCCAAAAAAAATGGAGTTGAGATTTTTTTTTCCCCCTTACTGGTAGTGGGTTTTCTCAGTTGCCTGTGTTTGGCTTTTGGGATGACTTTTTGCAGGAGACCTGTTGCTGTGTACAGACCTGTACATTTGCCTATAGCCTGAGCCACCTTTTACCAGCTGATGATGAGATTTTCCCTTACTTAAAGGACTGTTAGCCCTTTTTTTTTAGAATCAGATTGTTCTGGTGATCAGAAACTATTTGTTTCAAGTGCTGTTCATGGCTATTTTGTATATTTTTCACTTTGCTTGAACATGAGCCTCAGTAATATTTTTTCCTCTTCAATAAATGTTTTTTCACTATGACTGAAAAGTAAGAAATCCCTCAAAATAAGTTTTGCTTTTCCTGAGTCTTTTCTGTGCCAGTGTAAATAGCTGTTGTCTGCACCTCTCTATTCTTAAATTATTTTTTCCTTGAAACAAAGTAGTATTCCATAGTATTCCAGATAAGGTCTTTTGTACAAACTGTTGGTAAGTATCAATGATTTCTTCTCTCTGTTGTAAATACCCTGATAGGTTTAGGGCTGGTAGTCATTTCAGTGATCTTGTTGACAGAAACCAGGCAGCTTCTCACTCCCTTATATTTTTCCTTCCTTCTATGTTTGTCACTGATAAACTTGCAGCAGGCAGGGACTAAGCAGAATTTTTGCTAGGTTTAATCTTTGCTGCTCCAACTCCAGTTTTCTGTATGCTCTTCTACTTTTTACTGCTACTTATGGTTTGTATTAACTTGTCATTGCAGATTTCCTGAGTACAGTCACATTATTTTTGTGTCATAATCATTAGTGAAAGTACTAATAGACAAGTCTTGCAACCAGACTTACTTAGAAACACTATTAGTATCTCTGCTGTGGTTTTCTCTCCCTTTCAGTGTGACACACTGCTTTGATTTTTGGTTTTTAGCTGCTTATTATCCACCAGGTCCTTGTTTAACCACTCCCATCTTTGTCTTAACTAGTACTTCCCATGTGGTGCTTGATTAAAACTTTTTTTAGTGACAGAGCTCTGCCATATTGTAAGTTTTAATTATTTTTCTCCAGTAACAAAAAGATAACAGAGTACAGTTCTTAGTTTTTCTCTGAGGAAGGAGTTTGGGTTGTCATGCCTTTCAGAAGCTGCTCCTCCAGCTGTCTGTGGATTGAGAGAGCATCTGTTTGATTTCTTGAGAACCAGATGAGAAGTTCCAGCACTCATTTTTGCCTTTATTTAGGCTTTCTGGGTTTTAGATTTTACATGACTGTAGAAATAACAAGGGAAACATCTTTATGAAGTGAGTAGGTAAACAGAAAGCTACTTGGAGCTATATTCGGTCCTAGGGAGGTGACTGCACTTGGCTGACCTTAGCACCTGTCACCCAGCAGTCAGCAAGGGCAGGTTGGATTCTAGACTGGAACTGGCCTGCAGCTCCAGTGCTTTTAACTGTCAGAGTACCTGTGCCCACTGCCCTTCTTTCTGATCAGTGTGCTGTGAACTTCTCATAGGCACTGCGTTACATTTAAGTGCTCTTAGCTGTGCATTGTTACTACCAACAAGTTTATACTTAAGTATTTTCTGATTTTTATTTGCACCTCCTTTAGCCAGTTGTATCAGCTGTTTGCTTTTGCTCACTCTTTTTTATTTGCAGACTATATGATGTGTCTGTCAAATGTTTAGAGATGCCAAGTGTTTATTTTGGGGTGTGTAACACTCAGGGGGATGGTGTGATTAGCATTTACCAGTATCTTGCACACCTGAAGATCTGGGCATCTGCAAAAGAGGCTCTTCTCATGTTCAGACATCTTCTTAGTGCAAAAGAAGACATTCTGACCATGTAAAAATAACATTACACTTCATTTGAAGCATAAGCTGCACTAAATCTGTTAGAGCCTTAAATGAGTTCCCCAAATCTTGTTTTCATTACATCAAGAAAGTAGTACAGGAAGAGGGGTGAGAAATAAGGCTGATTATTTTGAGGTATTTAGAGCCCTTCGTGGCTGTTGTGGCTTAATCTCTGGTTTTTTTCTGTCCTCTCAGATATGTTTTCTCTTGTCTGTTTTTGCTTCAGTTAGAGACACCTGACACACTGACAGTGTTTAGAAGGATGACTTCAGCCTGCTTTGTAATCTTAGGTATATAAAGGCCTTCTTATCAGTTCAGCTGCTAAATCTTAATAGCTTCCCTTGGTCAGATGTAGATAGAACTATATTTGAAGATGTGCAGTGCAGTTTTACAGGGCAGAATTGGGATTTCTGTGTTCATATAACTGTGGGTGCGTTTTCAGAAGTTAGTAAACCTTCTGTCAATTTGTGTTACAGCTTTGCTTTGCCTGACCCTGAGGGTGGTTGATATGCTACAATACTGATGCCAAAGCAGTTTCTTTATATGCTAGACCCTTCCTTGTCCATGCAAGGAATTATTTGTTTAGTTTCATGTTAGTGTCTGTCATCTTGTTGTCCGTGTTCATGCACAGTGCTCAGTGTGGGTGTTTTGGTGTAAGGCTCTAGTTTTTGTACTCATGATGCCTTTTAGGAGGATTAAATCCAGTGTTAAAGTTAGCATTCTAATTGTCATTTCCACGTGGTCAACCTTTTAGAAAAATTTTACATTCTTTTCACTTAATATCCAGGTGCATTTAATACTGCACTGAGCTGGATTTGTCAGTATTTATAAAGGTGACTCAATAGGCCATCCTACAAAAACAGGTTATACCCAAAATTTCACAGAATAATGGTTGATTAGTGTTTTATTCCCTCAGTCAGACTGTTTTGAGCCCATTTAAAGGGCTATTTCCCAGTTGCTGGGAATATAGCATTTTACACTTGACACTGAGAATATGCAAGTTCTAGGTTGTTATCTCTTAGTGGTTTTCCTGTGAATAAAGGGAAAGACTTCTTCAGTAGCAAGAGAGAAAAAATTGGCAACAGTGTATCTGGGGAACAAACCTTTCCAGCTTTGTGTAAATACCTGAGGCAAAAGACCATTCTTTTCTTTGTTCTTCTCTTTTTTTTGCCTCCCTTCCATCCACTCTGCAGATCACTTTTCTGATCAATTGTTTTTATTTTAGTAAATGTAAAGTACTGAGCCCTCAATATAACCTATGTTATAAACTATACCTCAAAACCTGCTAGATTTTTAATAAAATTCCCATCTTATTAATTCTTGCATTTAAGTGTAATGTCAAAGGCTATTTCATAAATCTAATGCAAATCATTCTTAAAGTTTCTAGCTATAAGTAATATATTTTCCTGGATTTTCTTCTCAGCAACCCGATAGCAGAAGGGTCAACTCTTCTGTTGGATTTTCTGTTTTGCAGCATACAAGCAATGACCCTTATTGCTTTGTGGAATTTTATGAACACAGAGATGCAGCTGCTGCATTAGCTGCTATGAATGGGAGAAAAATTTTGGGAAAGGTAAGTTGCTTACATTGTAATCATAGATGTAAAGAATATAGATATGTTCATGTAAAAATAGTAATAAAACTGTGGGGCATTCATTTTGTAGGTGGTGTTTACCAAGGTTAATATTGTCAGAATAATATTGTTAAAAATAACAATTTTTTCAAAGATAAGTCTTGTTTAGGAGGTATGTAATTTGAGATGTTCTAATTGTGGCAGCATTTTATACTGAATTATTTGTATACACTGAGAGTTGTAAGCCACCCTTGAATTAACTCATAAATTTTAAGAATTTTGTGAATTTATACTAAATCTTATACTTATTTTCAGGAGGTCAAAGTAAACTGGGCAACAACACCAAGTAGCCAGAAAAAAGATACATCCAGTAAGTAAAGTAATGCCACAGTATCACTTCTACACCAATACTTCACAATGTGGTAATAATTTGTCATAAGAGCATTCAAACATAACTTTTCTCCTTCCCATCTTGTGTTTAATAGAATTTTGCAAACTAATTCTTCTGTTTCTGCTTTACAACTGGGGAAACTGGAGTGGACAGATTAAATTGCTGCTGCTCATCAGATGGAATCCTGGGCGTCCCTGGTTCCCAGTGCTGGGTGCAGAGCATCGTTTTCTCAGGAGCTGAAATCTTAGATAGCAGTTAAATATTTGATTAGTAAATTATTTATTTTCAGATCACTTCCATGTGTTCGTTGGGGATTTAAGTCCAGAAATCACAACAGAAGACATCAAGTCAGCATTTGCTCCCTTCGGTAAAATATCGTAAGTATCGTGATAAACGTTTTCAATATCAGTTAGAAACTGTGACAGTGAAAAGATGTTTCTGAGTTGAAATGTTGTTATTTCTTAGATAATTTTTTTGATGTTAATTTCCTGGTGTTGGGTGGGAAATAAAGAGGGATTATTGTTTCATCTCACTATCTGTTATGTTTGTAAATAATAGTAATGGAATTGTGCTCTGGTTTTACTGTAAGCAGTGTGCTTCTAACCTAGTTTATATGCTAACTTTTTATTAAAATTTAATTACTCTTCCTAAGTGTGACTTTACATTGTTCAGAATAATGACTTGACAAATGGTTTATGTTGCAACCTTGGTGTATTTTATGTGCATTCATACTGCATTTTATAGGCAGTATAGAAAACCGGGCAATTGGAATGTAATTTTATGAAGGAATTTATTTAAACTTGTGGTTTGAAAAAAAAAAAAACAAATACGAGAATGAAATCTAGTTGTTTGGCTGGTGATAGGGGATTAATTAAGATTACATTACTTAAATGAAAGAATGGTGGATTTACAATATGTGCACATTTCTGCCAGCTAAGAGAAAGTTTCTTTAAACTTCTCATTATAATTCAGGTGATACCAGATCACCTAATGCTTTAATTGGACATATGTAACCTTACAAGAATCCTTGTGAGTGTGAAGTATGTATGTCCTTAAGAGTACTGCTACAAAAAGTCTGTTCATCTGCTACCAGTTTATCTTTATAAAAACCTTTTAAAGTTGCACATGAACGTTTTTGTACTGCTTTACAGGTTATATTTCTGAGAACAAAATTCTTATTTTTCTCTTGTTCTGTACACATATTTTTAAATGAATCATAAAATCTTATTTCTTACCTCTGCTATTTTGTTTACTTTGCTTTTTGTCTCTTAATGTGGTAAGTAGTACTGTTTAAAAATCAATTTAAAGAGAATAATTCAGGTTTCTGTTTCTCAATCTATATTTATACCTGAGACCTGCAGTTTTTCTAAAGTCCAAGTCACAATTAAAAGTAATAGCATTCTGGTTATTTTGCAGAATTGCTCATAAGAATGGACAGGATCTTGAAGGCTAACTGCAAGGAACTGTGCACACTGGAACTCAGTTGTAGATTTTTTCTCATTTCTATTTATTCTTATTATACATTATTTATATATACATATTTTAGTATTTACATTTTAACATTCTATATTCAGTGCAGTTCTATATTTCCAATCATTTTAACTTACTCACTAAAATTTCTGTGTAAATTTGTTGTTTTCGTACTGGTGTGCTTAGCATTGTTGTTAGTTTTATTCTCCTTTCTTAAATTTCTGAAAATGTCAATTTTTCAAAATTTACAGCTGCCCAAACTCCAAAATGATGGTAGAGAATTGACCAAGAAAAATAAAGAAATCTGTTAACAGGCCATGTATGCCTTTTAATTCCTATTTTTTCCTCTTTTTCGATTTTTTAATATTTCATATATTTTGTATCACTAGGCAGAAGACATTTAACTATTTAGAAAATGCATGGTAAATTAGATAGAATTGTTACAGTAATTTATAGAACAGTAAACCTTAGAGGTCCCTAGCCTATAGAATATTAGAAAAGGAAACTTTGTTTCTCTTATACTTCAAATTTGAACATTCTAGTTTTAGCCAGTATAGGTTATGTGAATAGGTTGCATGTTTATTACATGTTTTTTTTTTGTCCTACTGCTTTTTTCTAACAGGTAAAGGAGCAATAGGGAGAGTTCAGGAATTACTGTAGTGTTAGGGCTAACTGAATTTATAAGAAAAAATTATGCTCACAATACAGTGTGTGTGGTTCCTTTTAGTTTTTATTTTGCAGGTTGTTAATATTACTCTCATATAGCTGTGCTTCTTTTCACAGGGATGCACGGGTAGTTAAAGATATGGCAACTGGAAAGTCAAAAGGCTATGGTTTTGTATCTTTTTATAACAAACTGGTGAGTAATCACAACACCAATTTAAAATAATTGCACATTTTCCTCTTTTAGATTTACCTCTTTGTTGATATGTTCACTGTGTATCAGACCTCCCCAGGGGAGAATAAATTTGTATGCACAGGACAAATTGACTTAAATCAGAAACTTCTGTCACTTGTGGCGTAGGGTTGAAAGAACTCAGATGACAGTGTTGCTAAGAGAACATTGTGAAAGAAGGTTCCTGAATGCAGAAAGCTTCTTTGGATGTGTTAGGGGAGTTCAGCTTAGCTTGTGGAACCCATCAGTAGTGTTTTGGGTCTCACCCCATCCCAGCTCCAGTGCTGCTCCCTGTGTAAGGCAGGAGCTCCTACAGGATGACACCCTGGAGCCCTCAGACTGCACAGCAGGGTTTGGTGTCTGCCAGGGTGAGGTCAGCCCCAAGGCTGAACCTTTCTGGGGACCAAGGTAAAGCCAAGAGTGTCAGACCCTGAAGTGTGGCTGGGTTAGTCCCACTGAGTCTGCATCTCAGTTGAGTTCTTGGTCGAGTTCTTTCAGGGTTTGGGTGGGCTTTAAGTATTTGATCTCTTGAAGACTGAATTCTTCACAACTTTTTGTTCTTCCTTGCTCCTTTGCTTGAGTTGTTAGAACACTTTTTGCATCTAAGATGGTTCTTTGTAATGAGCAATGAATTTCCAGCTCAGAGTTGATTCTCTACTTGTCTGTAACTGATTGGCTTCACCTTGCTTCATTTTTGGCTGCTTGCTGTGATGGTTCAGAATTCTCTGTGCTCCTTTGGATTTACTGGGTTTGTCCACAGAACTTTTGGGCAACCGAGTCTTCCTTAGAAGCAAATTTGTACATATTTCTTGTTTGGCTGTGTTACACTCTCTGTTTTGATCTTTTTAGGATGCAGAAAATGCTATTGTACACATGGGAGGGCAGTGGTTGGGAGGCCGTCAGATCAGAACTAATTGGGCAACAAGGAAACCACCAGCACCCAAAAGCACACAAGAAAGTAAGACCTTCATGTTGTGTTTGCTATTTGCACAGCACTGTTCAAGGGAGAAATAAACCATAATAATGCCAAAATCATGTCACTTGATGACATATCTAGCTTGACTTCCAGATCTTAAAGAACTGATATTTTTTTGGTATATCTTAGCACCATAGTATAGTGGTGGCACTACTGCTCTGTCATAAAATACTGAAAGTGTTTGTTAATGCACTTGTGTGTGCAAGATAAGTGTCTGGATCTCTGTGGCTACTGTTGCCCTACTGCTTAAAACCAGCCTTTTCTCTTTATAGATAATACAAAACAATTGAGATTTGAAGATGTAGTAAATCAGTCAAGTCCCAAAAATTGTACTGTGTACTGTGGAGGAATTGCCTCTGGCCTAACAGGTATGAGTTGTTTTATTGCTTTTTGTATTCTTGAATCTTCTTGGACACCAAGATGGTTTCTAATTGAAAATCATTGTATGTTGTAGATCAGCTTATGAGACAGACTTTTTCACCGTTTGGACAGATTATGGAAATAAGGGTGTTTCCAGAAAAAGGTTACTCATTTGTCAGGTATGGACAGAGAAAAAATAAATGTGATTTTGTTAATGTAGTAATGTTTCATCATTCTGCACTTTCACTTGGTTGAACTTACGCTGATACATTAAAAGCTGTCACTGTGTGTTCATAGAAAAAATTGGAACTTTTAAAAGTCGACACCAATGTTTTTACCTGAGAAGATGAATATCTGTGAAAAGCAGATCTTTATCTCTGGATTTCCTGTATGTATGGAGTCACTGTTTTTTATCAACCAGGTGAAAGTACTATAAAGCATAACATTATTTTGTTTTTACATTCTTTAGATTTTCAACCCATGAAAGTGCAGCACATGCTATTGTTTCAGTTAATGGAACCACAATTGAAGGACATGTTGTTAAATGTTACTGGGGTAAAGAATCCCCTGATATGACTAAAAACTTCCAACAGGTAACTCACTTTAACCTTTTTGTTGTATCACATTTTTCTGTGTACCTGTACTGCCTTTCCAATTGTAACAGCAAAATTCTGTGGTAGCGTTCTTATGAAATTCCCTGTTCTGTCTCAGTTATGTTCCAGTTGTTCACCAAACTGGGCTAGTGATTTTGGTGGAATATCTGTTACTGTCTTCTGGATATGATTCAAGATAGGGAGAAACTTGGAGGTAATTCTGCTTCTTGCTAGTTCCCTGACTGCAGAATAGGTGTGACCATCCCACCAAATGTCCTTTGCTGCTTCAAACACACCTAGATACATTTTTCAGTACAAGGATGTATTCAAATCACAGTGATGTCTTACTTATTTTTCTGATCTTATTAATGATTATTTTAGCCCTGTGGTTGATACAGACAAAAACTTTACCTTCAGCAGCACAGAAAGAACAAGATCCATCTCTAGAAGCTGAACTACTATGGATTAATTCTCTCCTTAGGTGGATTACAGTCAGTGGGGGCAATGGAGCCAAGTATATGGAAATCCACAGCAGTACGGGCAATATATGGCTAATGGGTGGCAAGTACCATCGTATGGAATGTATGGCCAAGCATGGAATCAACAGGGTTTTGGAGTAGAGTGAGTAACTGTATTTAATTTTTTTAGAATATTGCCAGAATGTTGTATCTGAGTTTCAGGCTCATTTGGTTCAAGGATTGCACGAGGTTTCTAGCCTTAGCTGGACTCCTATTTCCTTAAAGCTTATGTTTGATGATTACTATGGATCAAGTAATGGATGAGTCTGACTTGTACTTGATCACACATTTTCTCTGAATGGGTGTTTAGAAACTCAAGGCACAAAGACTTCTTCTGTGGTAGTTTCAGATGGTGGGCTTGTTTGAGATGTAAACATTTTATGGGTTTTGACTCGAGACAGTAACTGCTGGAGAGTCTGAACCAGGGACCCTGGAGAGAAGGAAGTAAATACTGACACTTTACCTTGGGTTTGGGTGGGCTTTTAGTACTTGATCTTTTGAAGACTGAAGTCTTCACAACAATTTTTTGTTTTAGCATACTTCTGATAACTTATTTGCGTACATAGTTCTTCGTTATCTCTTGCCAATTAAACATACTAAACCCTGATAAACCTATCACTGGTATTCATGCCAATTAGGTGTTGGGAATTTTTTGCATTTCTGCATCGCTGATGTTGACTTACAGCCACCTGCATATGTACATGCCTTTGGAGGCAGTTGTCCTATACAACTAGTACCCAAGGTTTGTGGGGCTTTTTTTTTCCTTTTTTTTCTTAAAAAGCTTATGTTATTTTCAAGAATCATATGTTGTAGCACTTAATCTGAATTACTCATTAAAGAGAAGAAATTAATAATAGAGCAGGATGTATGTTTTAATGTTGTTTGGTTTTTTTTTTAGTCTGTTTTCTTGCAAATGACTTTCCTGCATGACTTACTTCTTTTTTTTTCCCCTTCCTTTTCATTTTTTTAACCTCCCTGTTTCTTTTTAAGCCAATCTCCATCTGCTGCCTGGATGGGTGGATTTGGTGCTCAACCTGCCCAGGGACAAGGTGCTCCTGTAATACCTAACCAAGCTGGATATGGTATGGCAAGCTACCAAACACAGTGAGCTGGGACTCTGTTTAAAAGTGTGTATTTCATGATAGGCTGCAGTTTCCAGTGACATTCTCAAGACTGGAATGTAGACAATGAAAAAAAGAAAATATTTATTTTAAAAAAAAAATGGAAATGTTTGGAACCTTTAGCACAGCTTTGCTTTGGTGAAGGACACAAATGTCTTCTAGTTCTGCCTTTTTAAGTTTTTGTTCATGATGGATATGAACATGTTTTCCTTTGTGTACAAAAATTAAAAATAAAGTCAATAAAGACAATTCTGACTACAAATTTTGATATAGTAGGAGAAATGGCTAATGAGTTTGATCTTTAGGTTACCATTCCATTTTTTTTTGTTTTTTTTTTTTGTTCTGTCTTCAGTGTTTTATATCACTGTCCTTTTTAAGAGATCTGATGTTGAACAACAACAGCAAGTTGCTTTTAGTTGAACACACATCCTGAAATAACCTGTGGACCAACCATTACAACCTGCAAGGCAGTATTGGTTATTCAAGGAACCTATGGGCATAGCTCAGAAAGTGTATGTAAGGTCTCGGAATAATTTTTTAAAAAAAAAAATATTTAATTTTTCTACATGCTTAAAGAAAACAGTCTGATACATAGAGTAGTTCAGGCTAAAATGAAAAACAGTACTGTCTGGGTAATTTCACCTAACTTCTAGTGTCCACATTCAGGCACACAAAAACTTTTCAGAGCTGGTTTGCTTATTAAGACTAGCAATTTGTGTTTCATTTTAAGAAGTAAAAAGGTTTTTGCAGGTATGTTGTTTGTATTTAATTCAGACAGTCATACTTGTGCTTTTACATAAAGTTTGAAGGCTACACATTGTAAATATTTCATAATTACAGTGTTTCAAAAGCATGCTCAAACATAGAAGTAGCAATGTAATTATTCAAAGTAATACTTAATATACTCTACTGCTTTAAATGCAGTAGACTGAGAATGTGCAAGACTGACATTTCCAAAGTTGGCTATTATGTAAAGTTACATAAAGAACTATAACAAAGAGCCTTAATTTTAATTTCATAAATCTTAAATGCATCATCTTTTTGTCATTAGAAATACGAATTTTTTGCTTTACATTATTTGGTATGTAAATACCTTGGTTAACAACCTTGTAAACCTATTTCAAGGTTATTATAAGTTGTATAGTATCTTGAGTGTTTTGAAAAATCTTGATGTTTTTTAAGTCTAGAAATATTTTGCCCAAGAATTTTTTAACAAGATTGTTAAAAACATCTTATTTTAGAGAATATTCAATGTGCCATTTGGTAAATGGAGATGCAGTTGAAGCAGTACACTGAGTTGTGACTTATTTTTAATTAAAGTTTTTGTCTTTCTGGATGGTTTGCATGTGATGAACCTGTACAGAGGCTGGGTTGTTTGTGTACTGAGTGTAAATGGATAAATCATGAAGATGTTTAAATGGTATACTTGGGTTATTTCTGAATTATTTTATGGATACATTGATATAAACTGCCTCAATAAATCTGAAGTTGAAAATGAATGTAAGTTAGATATAAGTACTGTCTCTTACCTGTGACAGCTAGGGGGTGCAAAGATTTCAGCTGTAGACTGAAATACACTGAGGCAGGCACAAGTAAAGAAAAATATAAGGTAGGATTTGCAGTGATAGTTCAGTGATCAAACTTGCATTTTTAAAGAAATGGAATGTTTGATTTTAGAGATGATAGTTCTAAGTGAGTGTCTGAAAAGCTGTGGTTTTTTTCTGGTTTTTTTTTTTTTTCTTTTTTTTTTTTTTTTTTTTTTTTTGTACCATGCAGGTGTTGCAAGTTAGAATAGATTTTGAAATGGAAACTTGCAGTTTTGTTAAACCCAGCCAGGTTGTGCAAATAACTACACCTAATGCTGTAGCAGATCACATGAGGGCTTTTTTTCCCCTCCTCTCCTACTTGACTTGCTTAGTAGTACCATGACTTTTAGACCAGGTTGAAAGTGAGATATACTGGAAAAGCAATTTAGTGATTTGGCTCAACTGTACCCAGAGATACTTGTACCTCTAATGCATGCAATAATGACTGAAGTTAGTGTGGAACCATAAGTGCTTGTGATGACAGAATTGGCCCTTTATCTCTGTTTCTCCTTTCTGGTATACGTAGTGTTTTTCAGCTCAAGTTAGGAATCTTGTCTACAGGACTTTTGTTTTTCTATAAATTTTGTATATATGTGTATATCTACGCGAGGATCGGCCTATACATTGTAGTTTGGGGGAGGGAGGGGGGGAAAATCTGTGTTTTTGTTACTTTTATCTGGTTTAAAAAAAGAAAACCATGGATCTGTAGATACGAATTGCAAGTTACTTTAGTATTTCTTAGAGTTCACTTGAAATCTGGGGTTTCTACGTGTTTCTAGGTGTTTGACATGACTCTGTTCTGGCTGCATGCTGGTGTGTAAGCAGTATGTCCTTTAGGCGCTACTGAAGATTTAGGTGATGCAAGTCCATTGCCACATAAATGCCCCTCTTTAAATGGGCATAATTTTAAGGCAGTGATCTTTCAGGTCTCAATGTACAGATCACCTTAAATCTGATTATTTAATATCCCTGCTGTAGAGCTGGGCCGTACCTGACCTGTATTTCAGGATGAAAGACGGGGTATATATTTTTTCTCATTTAAATGTCTTTTGTCATTGGTTTTTATACAGCTTTTCTTTGATCTGGTGATCTCTCTTCGCAGACTGCTCAAGGTATGCGAGTCTCCAGTGTTTTCTTTAGTGTTTCTGTAGCACTGCGAGGAGGAGTTGTAATTTGGATTGTCCACTCAGTAGCGTTCAGAAATGCATCACTTGACAGTTTTTTGGCACCAAAGAGCCTCTTGCACCATACTGCTTTTATGAGTGACTGTTACACTGTTGTAACTTCGCTAACTACAAAAGATCAACCACTACCTGACCCCCTCTACCACTAGGATTTGGGTTTCAAAAAAAAAAAAGAAAAAAAAAGTATTGATTTATCATGGCTGGAGTTGATGCAGCCTGAAGCGAGGTTGTAAGCTGCATTTGCAGAAAATGTTCAATAAAAGTGAAACTTGATAAAGGGCTTATCCTGTATTGTCATCTGTCAAAACCTTGTCCCTCTTTGCTGTAAAACTGACGACAGGCATACAAGGCTGAACTTGTAAACTATGCACTTGCAATTGTATAAAAGATGTTTTCTGTAAGATTTTTCATACAAAGCCATTTTGTATTTTGCAGAGTTGCAGTAGTAAGGCTGCAAATCCAAGGTTATATGAGCTTTTCCTCAGTCCTGCCTCCTTGTGTATATTTGTTGACAGTTTTCAAATATATTCTTCCTGCAGAACCTTCTTCCTTACAAAGATAATTTCATGAGACAGCTCTTCACTGTATTGGAGCCATTTCCTTCATTTCACTCACCAAAAGAGTACCACAGTGAATAATGCTTAGTTTTGTAGAAAATTAGTGATTTGTTTTTTCTTGTGTTTATACACAAGGAAGCAGACTTAAACTGTATGGACATGATTCGTGTCTGATACTTCTTAATTATCTGACTGTTTTTGAACAAGGGCACAAGTCTTTGTTTTAATCACGTGGAACTGTTTCCTGGTCAGCAATAAAGGATTTTGTTGCACTGTTCTTACATTGCAAAATACAGGCAATCTTTTATTCAGTATGCTCCAAAAAAATGGATGGGGTTTGTGAAGAACTGCCTTGTTCTAACTCAGATCATCATTTATGGATGCAGTTTGGGATCTGGATTGCTGCTGTAATAGTGAAAGGAAGTTGTTGTTTTGAAACTGAGAATTTATTTGGTCTGATTATATGTGGTACCTGTTCAACACTGCTAGATTGTAGGGTTTCACTGTGTAATTATGTTTCTGTTCATAAAAAAAAACTGCAAGGCAATAGCTGCTGGGTAAGATCTTTGTGTTTCATTTTGGCCAACTCTTGTGAATCCAGCTGATTAAAGAAACATTTAAGGAGACACTTGTACTTTTCAGTATCAAATAGATAAAGTCCTCCCCCCCTCACCTCATCACTTCAAATCAGAGAAGATGTGGAAATGTTTGCTGAATGTTTTACTTTAAAGAGAAAGAGAAGTTTATGATGATGAATAAACACCCATTCAGTCATCTTTCTGGGGCTGTCTGCTGATCTCCATGATGGGCATGAATGACAAGCTCTGCTCCTGACACATAAAAGTGTAATGACTCAAAGTTAATTTGACAGCAGTAATGGTTATTTGGGTACAAGTTTCTCTTCCTTGAATACTCAGCCTCTCATGATTTGTTTAAAGCTGATCTGAATCTTCATGTTTGTTAAAGTATTCCTGTTACACTGTGGGAAGAAACATTGATATATCTTGTATCTTAGTATTCAAGATGTCAGAGTTGCAAGATGGCCCTTTTTTTTGTTCAAAAGAAGAAGAGGTAATTCAGTGTAAGCTGACTTTTCTGTTCTGATGGGTGATAGCATTTGAATATTTGACAGCCCTTTGAAAACAAGGGCTTAGTTACCACTCTTTGCGTGAACCCAAATTCTCATTGATCTCAGGCACTGTGCAGCTCTTGCCCAGCCCCTTGCAGGGAAAGGAGGTGGAGGAGGAAAGGGGTGATGGTGAGACTGGGTGGTACATAAACCAGACTTTGTGTGTGTGCGTGGTGCATACTGTTAAACACAGTTCAGATCACAGCAGGCTTGCCCAGATAACACAGCAGTATCCAAAGGATCGTGACCAATCAGACACAAACTTGCTTTACATCCTTGCTGACAACATTGTTGCTTTAAAACTAACAAAAATAGAAAATGTGTAACCTTTGACCGCTTTCTTTTTGGTTTCTGGGGAAAATAGATGCACATTAAACAGGCCAAGGTACCCAATCTGACTGCAAATAAAGGAGTGAATAGCATTAAGCATCTGAATTTGTAGACCTTTGCTTAGTTTAGACCTCTTAGCTTGGCATCTTGTTGTTTTGCTGTATTGACCCTTTTGTCTGTATAAATGAAGGAGTTTGAGATAAGCACAGCTGCTTGTTGTCTGTCTTCCCATTCTTTAAATGTGTATTTTCTGGAGCAGGGGTGGGTAGTAAATAAGAGTCACAAGCCTACAACATGCAACACTGCATGATGCTTAAATTTCCTGGAAATGGAAATTACTGGAGCCATGAGATTATGAAAAGCCACCATCCTCCATTTCAGTACCAAGTTCTTTGGCTGTAACAAATGGTGAATTATTGTTGGGGTGCTGTTCTGTGAAAAATGCTCTTGTGGTTTCTCTGGTCCTTTCAATGAAGCAGATCTTCTTCATTCCATTAATGATTTATTTTATGTTGGGTTATCAAACATCATGGGGAAGACTAATTGATAAAATTTATTCTTAGTTCAAATCTTCAAACTTGGGTACTCACTGTAGGGAAATTAACCCTGTTTGTTATTAAAAGGACCACTTAATGTTTGCAGTATGCTCTTCTAGACCCAGTTCTTGTGTTTTACTTGCTCCTGAAAGCACATGAATACACCTTAGACTGTGAAGGTGGCATCAGCCTCTTGGAGCTGCTGTATAACTACTCTACTGGATCACTGCTGTATAATCAAATGCTGGGAACACCTGTGCCTTGCTGCTTGCTGTAAGTGCAGATCTTGTGGTTTGTAGAGATTAAGTCTGTCCTGTATATTTGCAAATATGTAGAGGCTGAGGTCCAACATTATTTTCTGAACTGCTGTTGTAGTATGAGTCGCAACTGTCATTTACAGGTAGATGCTATGGTTTTGAAGGAGAAATTTGTTATATTTGTGACTACTTAATGAAAAACATGGCTAATTTCAGGCGGACTTTAAGTAAGACAAAATAAGACTCTTTCTAACAAACTGTAGATGAATCTTGCCTCCCTCCCAGATTCCTCCAGGGAATAAGGACTTGTCATAAAATGTCTCAAGTTGCTTAAAAGTGACATGTTCAGCAGCAGGCAAATTACTATTAACTTGCAGTGGGTATATAACAAGACATTATTCTAGAGGTGTAGCAGCTGTTAATAGGTGTTGCTAATGTATTTTGAAATGGTCAGTACCTAAGGTTAGAGAACCAAAATATTCTGCTGAGTATACTTTGCATTTTGAGGAAAATGTAAGACCAGCACACAGGCTGATGCTGTGTTCACATTAACTTGGAAAATTCCTTTCAGCATGTTTTTTGCTTCAAGGTTTTTTAAGAAGTAGTACAGAACCAGCTCACCAAGATTGTACATGTAAATTTGGTAAAGTATGAGATACTGTGCTTAAAATCCTTTCTCCAAAGTCACAGCATCCAGCAACAAGCAGCTGACAGAATTAGAAATTCTGATAGAATTAGAAAACTGGCAATTAGAAACCTGATATTTCCTTAAAATGAAACTGCAGTAAATCTTACCTGGAAAGTATTGCTGGAGCCTTTTCTCTGTGTGTGACTTCTAAATAAATGGAAGGCAAGATGCAGTCTCATTAGGAATATCCAAGTATATCTGAATCTCAGTCTGCTGAGGCTGTAGGAACAGCCATTCCTTTGTATCAGTTTTCATTGTGAAAAGAACAGCTAGATTGTGCATTGTAATTCAATGTTAAGGCTATAAATTTTTTATTGTACCCTGTTTTGCTGTGTTTCTCATTTTAATTATGTGTGTTTGTAGTAGACAGAGTTGTACTTTCCTTTCATGCACCAGGAGCTCATCTGTTGCATTTTCATCTTGTTCTTACCAGAAGCACACACTGACCTCAGGTGCCATTTAAATGTTCCCCAGTGTTGCAGAAATCTTTGTGTTTCAGTATTAATAGGTGTATGTTGAAAGGAGGTCTTAAGTATTTTTTTTTTTTTTTTTTTTTTTTTTAAATATGTCTTCAGGTTCATACCAGACTGGATAAAATCCATGAAATCTGAGACTATACATAGTCTAGAGATGCTTAGAATACTTTTAACATTTTGATAATGATCTCTTAATTAACTTCTAGATAAATACATGAATATGGTTTTACCAAGTGAAATTTTTTATCACTGTAAAATTTGTTACTAAAAGCTATATTTCTTCATCTCAGGTTTTAATTCACGCTGCTGCTTTATTTTCTGAAAACTGTTTTGAAGCTCTGTGGGTACCCCGGGGATGAAAAACTGACCATATTAATTTTTTTTTGCAAGATAAAAAGAAAATAACCTTTCCTTATCTTAATTCTTTCTCCTTTTTGTATAGAACAATGTTGAAGAAACTTGAAGATTTGATAAAAAACCTTACAACTAAGGTTAATATTACAAACCTTACAACTAACTTAAATATGCCTTTGATACCAAACTAATGAAACATTTTTGCTGATTCATAACTGTCAGATGCAAAGAACATCGCAAGTTAAATTACCAGCACTTGGTCTTGCTTTTTTCTCAGTGCTTTTTTCTCAGTGCTTTTTTCTCAGTGCTTTTTTCTCAGAGGTGAGGGTATAGCTGTAATGCAAGGCAGGAGCACTGCTGGAATGACTTAGCCTGTAGTTCAGTTTTTGCATGTTAAAATGTGGCTGCTTTTTTGCAGTCTGTATTTTGGCATCTGGAACGCTGCTGGAGCTGGAGGTATTGAGGAATGTTCCACAAGGCTGGGGATAAAAGTTGACCCTGTGAACCTCCTTCTAGCAGAGAGTATTACAGAGCAGTGAGTCAGAGCTTTCTCAGAGTTCAAAGTGAGGAGTGCTGGGTGAATTCCCCTGATGTATTTAGGGAAGCCTGAGACAGCAGGCAGGTTTCTACCAAAATTCTCTTCAAAGCCATTTTATGCTCTTTACCTTGCAGGAAGGATGTGTTCATATTTTCTCTGTGTGTTATTAAAAGATTAAAATCATGTCTTATTACTTGCTCATGTACTCTGTTATTTGTGAATCTTCAGCTTACTGAATGTATTTATCTAACACATACAAACTTGACTTGAAACAAAAAATGGTTTGCTGGTTTAAAGGTAATACTATGAAAAAGTTACTTTTGGCTTTGAACTGAAAAAAAACCCCACCATATCTTAATATCAAATTGTGTTGCTTTCTCCAAAAGGAGCAGGCTTAACCACACTGGTGTGTTCTAACAGTGAGCATCTCACTGATTTCTTTGTGTTTAAACTGAAAATGTAGGAGCTAAAATATTTAGATTAAATATTTTAATTAATTTTTAATATTAATAATATTATTTTTAATATTTTAATATTTAAATATTTTTCCTTACTTGGAAGGAAAGACTTAAAAGCTGTATATGTCATCCCATTATAAACACTATGAGTGAATTGTCATAAAGTTTGAAATCAAGTTTTATATATTGAACCCTGGGATGCTTTGAACAGTCAGATTTTCAGTCGTGTATTCTCACGGGTTAAGATGTCTTCTTTTCTCCGGCCAGAACACAGTGTGCAATGTGGCATCTAGTATTTTTTTCTACTGTTGCCTCACATCATGGGAGGTTAGATTTGTCCATCTGTAGAATGTATATCAACAAATCACTTCCTCTTTAAAGTCATGTGAAAATATACTTGGGCAAAATACTATAGAAACATTCAACTTGAATGTTCAACTTGAATTTCAACAAACTTGAAAATTGTAAAACTTGTATTTAATTTTGATTTTGCTTTCTGAATCTCCTAGAGCGGTGCGAACAAAGTGGTTAGTCCTTCGGCTTGAGTGAAAAGAAATTTTCTTAAAAATCCAGAGTCAAAAGCATGGTCATTTGCTATTGAGATTTCTGAGGGACCTTAAATATCTTGTCCTCTTTCTTCTCAGCTCATAAAACCTCACTGCCAATTACAAGCCAAGATTGTTAGAAGGAAAAAAATTCTTGCAAGGATGCTCTGGCTTTAGTGTAGTACAGGCAGGACATTTCCAGTAGAAATCCTGGTGTGTAGGGTTTTTAATCGCATTAATGTAGCCAAACTTCTCATGTGAGCTCTTTTTTCCTAGCATCAGGTCTGCTACAGGTGCTGACAAAGAAAACTGCTGGGGACAGGGGTGCTGCACACCTTGTGCTGAGCTGAAGGAGCCGCAGGCACTTCTGAGGTGGGAGAGGAATATGAGTGGAGAACATGCTGAATCAGCAGAAACACTATTTCTGTGTGTGTGTCACCTATAGAGCTGGTGGCTTCAGGATGATGTAAAGCCAGGTCTGTGAATCTGGCCTTTAAGTCTATATTGTAACACCTGTGCAGTGCTGAGGTCCTGGAGTGCTTTAGGAACAAGTAAAGTGTAGTTGGAAAATGGACTTTGCAAGTCTACAACTGGATTCTAAAGGTGGGGTTTTTGTGTAGCATACACTAAGCAACTGCTTCCATTTCTATTCAAAACCAACTGTTTAAGTCTACCAATTAGTCTTCAGGATTCAGGTAAATTTTTGAAATAGAATCTGATACCCTTGCCTGAAATCACAGATTTTTCAAGTGTGTTTACAGCTTTTTGGGCGTTATTCCCACCCCTTCCATTCCTACAAATGTCAATGGGAAGTTTGCTGAACATAATCAGAATGGGTAAAGCTGCCCTTATTTAGGTTAATGAGCAGCTGAAGTGTTTCTGCCACACAATATGTTACCACATCACCTATGTGCTGAGTAGGAGACACAAGGCTCATGAAAGCTTTTATGTTCAGTTTCAAGTAAATTTTATTATTTTAACTATTGACTAGTGTTGAAAGGAGAAAAAAAATAGCTGAAGATAAAATATAATCAAGTTGCACAATTTTATTGATTACATGTATCTCTAAATGTCAGTACTGTTCAGTTTTAGTGGCACACAGCTCTTCAGATCTATGTGCAACACCTTGGTAAGTGCACAGAGAGCATTTTTCCATCTCCTGCTGTGTGTTACCTGGCATTGCCTACCAGGCTACGGGATGCTGCTGTGTTTGACAGTCAGAGGCTATCAAAGAAACTCGTGGATTATATTATTTTAATAATTAAGGAAAACTTTACCCTGTGAAATAAAGGAAAAGCTGATGAAGAGTCATGATGCAGTCTAAAAATCAGTGTAAGGTTGTATTAAATGTGTGGATGCTGGCACAGCATAAATTCAGTAATAATTAAAGTTGCAGGTGGCTATATACAGGTATCAGCTTATTTACAGCTGTGGGCCACATATTGTCATGCTTGTCCCACAGATCTGCTTGGAAATATGTGCAGCTGTTGAGCATTTCCCTCAGGGTCATAGCAAATTTTTTTTTTTTTTTTTTTTTAAATCCACACCAAGGGCCAAGAAATCTTTACCAGCTAACACAGATTTTGGCCCTGGTACGGAAGGCAAAAGTCCAGTGGTGTGCAGGCCAGATCACTTCAGCTGGAAGGTATTGTGCTGTTTATTTTGGAAGCACAGATGGGATTTATTCTTCTCTTCAGCATTCTGGTGTCACCAGTTCCCAGGAATTAAATCATGGCCTGCTACATGAAAGTGGGGAATACCCATAATGTTTTGGTGGGATTGGGAGCCCCTTCAGGTTCCTTCTGTGAGCAGTGCTGGTTATAAATGTGCTGCTGTGTGTCAAGGATTGGGGTTTGGCTTTGGAAATGAAACAGGTGTTGGCTTGTCTGCCAGCAATGATTTCTGTGACTTTTTTTGAGTACTTTTTGAGTGCCAGTGCTAATCCCACACTCACTGCTGTTCTGTGCTCCCTGAGTTAGCTGTCTTGTTCGGGATGGTGTAGCTTTGTCAGAATTATATTTCTCGTGATGGATTTTTACAAGAATATTCTGGTGAAAAGGTTACCTCCAAAAAATGAGAAATTACACTTGTTAGAATCCTAATTGTGCTTTGCCTGTTGAGGAAGAATTGCTCCTTCCGTGTTTTGCAAGGCCAAAGGAGTCACCTCAGCCCCAAAAACTTGGGCACTTCCATTTTGGTGGGAAAGTGAACAACGTAGATAACTGAGACGGTTTTAGGGAAGCTTTTTTGTTTCTTGCACCTGCTCAGCAAAGACTTGAGGGCGTCTGGTGGCCGAATGCTCGGTGGTGACAGTGTCCCCATGTCCGAGATGAAGGAGCAGCCTGGAGCTGGGAAGAGGATGGAGGAGATGGATGCGGGTGAAGGGAGGGGACGGATCTGTTTGGAGGGGTAGTGAAGGGGGATGGAGGGGGTAAAGCTGGAAGCAGAGCAGCCGGGGCTCAGCCGAGGGCTGAGGTGGTGAAGGGGAGGGTGCCGAGGGGTGAGGTTGTGGACGGTGCCATTCTCCAGGGGCACTGGATCGCCACCATTGCCACATTGCATTTGACGCTCCGTGGCGGTACCGTGGGGATCCCGCTCCGCATCCCTCCCCCCGGGGTGCGCCTCGGAGGACGGAGTGTGGAGGAGGCAGTGTGGAGGAACCGGGCCCCGCTCCTCCCTCGGTCCGGGTCGGGCCGAGCCCGCTGTCTCCCGCCCCGCCCCCCAGCCGCCCCCCCCACCCCCTCCCCCTTTCCCCAGTCCCGTCTGCGGGCGGGAGGCGGGCGCTGCCTTCCCCTCGGGCCGGCAAGCGGCGGGCAGGGCGCGGCTGAGGCGCCTCTGAGGAAGAGGAGGAGGAGGATAAGAAGGAGGCGGTTTTGGGAGGAGCGGAGCTAGGCGGGACGGGACTGGGCGGTCCCTCCCCAGAGGGGAGCGGGGAAGGCGCGGCCGCCCCCTCCGGCTCCGGGCAGAGAGGGGTCGCGCCGCCGCCCCCGAGATGTTTAACCGGGCAGTGAGCCGGCTCAGCAGGAAGCGCCCGCCGCCAGGTAAAGGCGGAAAGGGGGGTTTGGGGCAGCCCCCAACACCGGCGGCCGCTGGGGAAGCGCCGGGGGCAGAGCAAGGGCCGCGCTTCTCCTTCCACCGAGCGTCGTGGAAGCAGCGCGGGCGCTGAGCAGGGAGGGGGTTCGGTCCGGGAGCGGTTCTCCCGCCCTTTCGGCAGCCCGGGGAGCCGAGCCCGCCCGCCCCCGGCTGTGCCTGATGCTCGGTTCCGTGACTTGGGCCGCGGCGGCTCCTCAGCCCGGCTCCCTGTGGTACCCGCGTCCCGCCGGGCTGAGCGGGATTCGGCTCCTCCGCCGGGGAGCTTCAGCCGCTCCGGGATCTGTCCCTCGGCTGTCACAGCATGTCTGGGGAGAGCTCTGGGGGTGCGGGGTGAAATGCAGGAACTCACCGAAAAACGCGCGGTTCTTCCCGCTCCGGCAGCTGCATGGAAGAAGGAACCGAAGATCTGCTGGGGCTTTTCTGCCTCATCAGCCCCATTTGACTTGCGAGCTGCTGCCTGGCGCTGTTACCGGGAGCAAGGGGATAGCTCAGGAGTTGAGAGCGGGGTTGTTCGAAGCTCTGAGTTGACTTGGAGGAGTTTGGCTTTGGAGGGAGAGGCTTCGACTGGGATGGGAGTTACTAAGGCGTAATAAAAGCAGGACTGCTCGGTTCCCTCTGCAGACAGGCGGGGCAACGTGTTGGTGCTGTCACGGGGTGTCTGTGATGCTCTTCAGTCTTTCATTCAAAGGGACTCTTATACATCACTGCTGAAATGATTGGGGTAAAAGTTACCCACTCAGAATCCCAGAAAATAATACTGAATTTTTATAATGTGCAGTTAGCAGGCAGAGTCTTTTTGTGAAAAGAAACTTGGTGTTTGTCTAGAGCTAGGGTGGGTGTTTGGGTTTTTTGTTTTTGGTTTTTTTTTGTTTTTTTGTTGTTTTTTTTTTTTTTTTTTTTTTTTTTTGTTTTGTTTTTGTTTTTTTGTTTTTTTTTTTTTTTTTTTCTTTGGTTGGTTTTTATTTTAGGATATATGTCTGGTGAACACTTCCAGAGATGCTGTAAAAGCGGAACGTCCCTTTAGTTTCCTTCCTTACAGTTAAAAGTGGAATTTAGTAGCCATCTGTTGCTAGAGACAGTCAAAAGAGGATGTTGAGGCTCATGCTTTGAACAACCAGAGCAGGCAAAGGACAGCCCTTCGTGTAGTGGAAAGGTCCAAAATTCAGGTGCTCCTAGGAAAAATATTGTGTGGAGAAGATTCATCCAGTGGCACTTAGACACATGGAAAGTAAGGGATTTTTTCCCCTTTTCAGCTGCTTACATATGAAGTTCCCTACTCTTTCATAATTTTGGATTAATTAATTCCAGACCGGTGATTGTTGCTGGATAGTTCTGGTGATCATAGGAAAAGACAAGGTATTCAGAGTACTTTTAATAATAAAGGCTTGTGGCTTGCAGCTGTGAGATCCAGGTGCAAAACGGGATGCTGCAGGTGGTGTGGTCAGAAGTTCTTCATGAAGAGCTTGAGAAGGATTTTCTGAACGTTGTATATTAACCTTTAAAGCTGTTTGCATGGTGCTTTTGTCTTATGTGCTGTTGGTGTGCTGTTTGCCTTTTGCTAAGGAGCTTGCAGAAGGTGTGGGGGGACAGAAGGAATTAGAAGAGGTTTTTAGGTAAGGGATGCTTTCAGCAGGGTTCTGTGCAGGGTGTCAAGTCTGTGCTGTCTGGTGGGGTGCCATGCAGGCTGCTGGTTTGAGAATGTCCTTCTGGAAGGCAGGCAGGTTAGTGTGTCTAACTCAATTAGCTGTGCCTGGATCTCTAAAAGCTTGGTGGTTTTCCACATTTTTTTCTCTGTTTGTTTTGCGCTTTTCAAAAGTCGGAGCCAGAACCCTGAGTTTTGACCTGCAAAGTTGTGTGTTGGGATGGTATTGGCACTTTCTGCGGTTTCAGTCCAACTTCCTGTTTGGAGAATGCAAATATTGGCCGATTTTTGACACTTCAGCTGGTAATTCCAGCATCATTAGTGCAGCACTTACCGTTATATCTGTTGCTCATAAAGAGCTTTTATCCGCAGTCCAGTGCAGCAGCGCTCTGGTGTGATAGGGGAAGGCAGCTCCCTTAAGAGCCTCCTCCAAAATAATGCTCCAGCTAATAATAGCTGCCTATCTGTGGGCTTTGTATAAGGTTATTCTCTGAAATAACGGTCCTGTTTACATAAGGACTTCATCTTTTGCTGTGTTTGTAGAAGCAGCTGCCCCTGCACATCAAGTGAGCGGTTGTGTTCTGGTTGTACACTCAGTGGAAAGTTTGCTTCAGCAGAGGCTCAGCAACAGCCCCTGCTTTGCTGCCTTGCTCTGCCTCTTGGTTTCTGGCCCTCCTCAAAGATAACAAGTGTTTAGCATCTCTTCTTTATTCTGTCTGTTACTTCTATAGAGGTATTGGTGGAAGTCCTTTGATTTTTAATCCCCTTTTTGATGCACAAAGTTGCCTCCCATATTTCAGTAGCAGCTGATGTCTGCCTTCCGCATGCTGATGGATACATTCTGGTACTTAAATATTGGTACCAGGCTTTTTATTTCCAGTTGTACACTGCATAACTTTGTCACTAGATTATTTTAACAGGAGGAAGTTATCTATATAACTAGCAAACAGAGATAAGTAGGTTTCAAGCATGCTGTTCACATAATTGCATATATTGCAGTATTGGCCTCTAAAATAAATTGTTTCTGACTTTCATTAAATTGTACTTTGGTGGAAGTATCATTTTTAAGGTAATTTAGTAACCTTACCTTTGAGATACAGAATTGGGGATTAGCTTCTTGAGTCACTAGTGGGGAAAACCTCTTTCCTATTTTCCAAGCTCTTAAAAAAATTCCAGAAATCACACACCAACTCTGCCAAATAAAACCACTGCGTGGGGTAGAAAGTTATGATCCTAATCCGGGGGGGTTGTCACTTTCCTATTAGAAAAAAAGGTTTGCAAGGGCATATTTAATGGGGTATAATAAAAATACTCAGCAGGTTTTATATCCTCCTAAAATTTCAGGGTGTTTCCTACTGTCCTGTCTCTTGTGCAGCCTATTTACATTTGCACTGAAGGGGAACATTAATGTTTCATGGTGACTGCCAAGGAACACTGAGCATGGGAATTCATGGTACTGGAGGGAGAGAGCTTCATCAGTGCCATGCAGAAACCCAAGCCCTGCAGAGCTGTGGCACATCCCCTGGCATAACTTTGTCCCCTGCCAGCTGTGTTGCCCCTGGCACACCAAGCAGGGTGGTACCAACCAGGCCATGTCCCCAGTGTGCTGTTTGGGTGCAGTTATGGTGTTTTTGGGGTATTGTTCAGGAGAAGAGGTGTTGGCAGCAGCCAAGAGTGTTTTTTGGCCTTTTGTGTTTCTCATGTCCAGGCAGTCTGAGGGTTTGCCCTCCATCGTGACACCCTGGCTGGTGTCCCCTGCCCCAGGTGGGATGCTGGGGGCTGCAGCTGGGACTGTGGCTGCTGGAGGAGGAGGAGGGAGAGGTAGAGAGGAGGGGAGCTGGGTCATAAGGATGCTATAAGGTTTGGAGGGTAATGAAAAAGAGCACCAGGGGATGTAAATGGGGTGGTGCTGGGTAGGCTGGAAGTGAGAGGAAGCTGAGGAGAAGGGAGTTGGGCAGGACAGAGAGAAAAGGAGACACAAGTGAGAGGTGCCAAGAGGAAGCAGGGTGATGTATCTGGGGTGTATGGAAACATTTCTTCCTTCCTTTGTCTGCTCACCAGCGATGTTTTCAGGTTCTCGTGGCACTGTTTCTGCCCTGTGTTGCACTGGCTCACTGAAATACATGCTTTTCAAACTAATCATTAAAGTTGACTTAAAATTTGGCTTCCAAAGGAACACTAGAAATAAAATCTCACTCCCATATGTTCTCTGCTAACTCATATATTAAATATGGGGGTGGTCTGATTCTTAAGGCCTTCAGCAGCTGTACACACAGAGCTGCCATTCTGCATGCAGGAGAGAGTGATCATAATGTGAGATTCAAGCTTCCCAGAAGTAACTGTGTTCTGCTCCAGTGCACTTGGCTATTCCCACTTACATCTCGGATATTTTACTGAGATCAGATGCCCAGATACTTTGAGTCAGGTTCCTAACATAAGTTTTGCAAGTGATAATCAAGAACCACATCCTTTTGCATGTGGGGAAGGGAAACTGAGGCAGATATGAAGGCTACAGCAGTGGTTTGGAGACAGCCTTCACTTGACTTTGTGTTTCTTATACAGAGCTGCAGGTATACTTGCTGCTTTGGAGCCCAATCTGTCAGAGTCCTTACCAAAATCTGTTGTAATTTTGGATCCTGGAAGGTTTGGTGTGGGTGCACAGTCGTGAACTCATTGTGTAAGAATTTTCAGGTTGGTGCTGTAGCTGCACCAGTGAGTGAGGGCAGGACAGGCAAAGGAGAGGCAGGATTTACACCTGAAAAATGTAGCTCAGCGACCTCTTGTTCAATCATTTTAGCTGCTTTCCTTTCTTTTCCATCTTTATTCACTTGGGGCATGAGTGGAGGTCTCTCCAGAAAGTTTACTTCTTTTCCAGCTTTGTAGCTTCTCCTGTAAGAAAAAGCCCTTGGATCAAGGGATAAAAGGAGATGTTCATTCATTTAAAGCAGTGGTCCATCTCACTGCTAGAAAAAACAAATAGATTCAAGAGGTCCCTACCAACCAAAGCTCAGGAGGCGTTGCTGTTGTGCCAATATTTTGTAAGGCTTTAACCTTCACATTTCTCATTCTAGCTCCCAGCTGAAAAGGGCATCTGATAGTACAGCTCTGCAGAGATAGCTGTCTGAGATACTTGCTGGTGTTTAGTTTCATGGTGGAGGAAGGGTTTTCTTTAGCAGAGATTAAGCAGAAGTTACCAAGATCCATATTTCCATGAAGTTGGTAGGGAGAAATGAAGGGATTATCCAAATAAATAGAAGCTGTGTTGATTACAGGAAGAATTTGATGCATCCTTTTGGTGTGTAGTGGCCCAAAGTAGAGCTCTTATCCTGACTTCTTCCAGGTTGCACTCCTCTGTCTTCCCTGGGCAGTTTGAGTGTGAGGGGAAAGGAGACCAAGCTCTTTATGGCTGTTTTAAAGATTTCTAGGTCAGCAGGAACATTCCTGGAGTCTTCCCAAGGAACAGGTTTTCTGAGGAGTAGCCAGCAGACAATTTTTTTTGGGTGTCACCTACCTCGGATGTAACATCCTTGTCCCTGGGACAGAAAAATTAAAAAAAATAGATGCCATCTTTGCTGTCTGTGAGAATCCTGGCTGGCAGATAAGATGTCATGGACAGTGCCAGAACAAAAGGCAAATGGTCCTTTTAATACCCAGGCTGTGGTCATTGTGTTCCACAGTGCTTGAACTCCTGTAAAACAGTGACAGTGCCTACTTACATGCTCATGAATTATCTGACTGCAAGGCATTTTTGCCTCCTAAAAGGCAAAGCAGAATTCAAATATGTCTGTGTTTGTTTTCAGTTTTATGGTGTTTTCTTCCAAGAGAGCAGATGTAATCCAAGGGTGCGGAGGGCAACGGGGAAGAAATTCATGTGACGTTCATCACTTCTAATGAAGATTTTTTTTTTTCCTTTTTTTTTTTTTTTTTTTTCCCAGAGATAAATGACAGCGAGGGTCACCCAAGCAGCAGCCACCCAACCTTGAAAGGAACCTCAAAATGGGCTACATCACTGGAGAACCTCCTCGAAGATCCGGAAGGAGTGAAACGATTTAGGGTTGCTATATTAACTCTGGATATTTATCGAAACCAAAATTAGGATTTAAAGCTTGAATGAGCCTCAGCATAAGCAGGGAAGCTGTGCTAAAGCTGTAAGCAGGCAGGCATGCATCCTGCTAGATACCTGCCCTGAGCAGAGCTGGCAGAGCTGGAGCTGTGACATTTGCTGAGCTGCTGAATTAGTGCCTTTTGGCCACTGCAGCTTTCTCTCCAAGGGCACATGGAAGCCTTTTGTTTGCATGTTTCTAGGAGTATCTATCAGCTGCTGGAAGGATTAACAAGTGGCTGTTGGATAAACTACAGTCCTTGAGCCACTGGTCTCTCTTGCCAAGCTTTATTTATCACTGGGGACTGGTCCCACACTCTTTATTCTCAAGTGTTGATGACACATTGGGCTTGCTTGACCTGTGAGTTATCACTAACATCTCCTGAGCCTGACAGCTCTGTGGGGCTCTGATTCTGTGTTGCAGTTTTCCCTGGAAGGTTACTAGAAAGTGTGGCTCAAAATGTTGGGTGAGGGTTAGTTAGGTGAGGGGGGTGTGAGTTGGTTTCTCAAGCCTTTCTTGCCACGCTGGCTGTAGGAATAGGAACTGGCTCCTTCAGGATGGTTTTGCCTCACTGATAAAATGCACTAGGACAAAATGATTTTTTTGCCAGACTGGCTTGAAAAATAATGCAAGCCAGAGTTGTAAAACACTGTGACTTAGAGTTCTTAAAACAACAAAAAAATAATTTTGCTATTAATCCTTGATGTTACATGATCTCTATTTCCTAGCACCTGTAAGTGAAAACTGGTGAGCTCAAGAGCTAGAAATATTTCATTAATTATTTTTTCTAAAGAAAAACAATGTGCTGGTTTCCCCCCTATTTTAAAACATGCCTCACTTTAGGAGGAATGTGCTTTGTTTAAACACTTGTCTAGAGAAAACAAATGCATCTCCTGCTTTACTTAAGTGAATTTATTGCCACTGGTGATCATATTTAGAAACAGGTTTTTTTGTAAAGATTTTGCTCATTAAAAAAAACAGATACTAGATAAGAATCTCAATGGGTCTGTGCCTCATTAAAATAATTCATTATACTCACCTGCTAATGAATTCATATATTTTTGGATTTCCCTTTGAGCAATGACTGTACAGTTGCTTGAGTTACTTAAGGGAGACTGAACAAACTCTTCCTGTTAGTTACTGATATGCTCTGAGATGAGATGTAGCTCTTCATTCCCCTGGATTTAAAGGGCTGGGTATATGTGGGTGTTCATTTGTGTCTGGGTAAGGTGCAGATGCATTAAAGTATCTATGGAGACTCACACTGGGGTAAAACTGGCCATAGGCAGCCTCTAGTTTTAATAGCTATAGCAGGAGAAGGGAAAAGCAACTGAGAAATTGGATGCTAACATCAGTTTGCTTGTTTTTCTTTTCCCTAGGAATTTTTAAAGAAAGAATTCAGTGAAGAAAATGTTTTGTTCTGGCTAGCATGTGAAGAATTCAAGAAAACCCAGGGAAAAAACCAGGTAGGTAGATTTCCTAAATCAATTTTACTTGTCAAGGTTTCCATAGGGGAGGTGGAGCTGTTGCATTTCTGTTGCATAACATACTTCATGTGAGCAGAAATAAAATGCATGGGAAGGAATTGCCCTGAAATCACAGTGATGGAATTGTTTGGAAACAAAGCTGGTTCTATTGTAGATGAAAACAAAATGCTGAAATTGTCAAGTTTCCCATGTTTTGAAAGCTCTGAACTTTTTGTTGTTGCTTGGGAATAGCAAAATGTTTAATTCAGTGATGTTGCATCATCTTGCTTGAAAAGATAAGATCTTTTCATTCAGGATTTTTCATGAAAATATACACCATTATAATATTACAGTGGAACTAAAAAATAACAAGCAGCACAAACAAAATGTTTTACAATACCACAGTGAAACGTTTTGCCTTAGCAAATGAAAAGTTACAAAACAAAAAAACTTTAGACTATCTTTTTTGTTTCAATTTTCATTCAAACTGATGTATACCTGCAGAGCATTTTCATTTTCATGAATATTTTTCATGGAATTTTTTCAGTTAGCCACCTCCAGTAAGTTTTTTTTCCACTGCTTGGATCTTGATCTACATTTAGATCCACCAGGAACACAGGATCCACTTTCACATTTAGGCTTCAAGGCCAATAGAGACAGGCCTAAAACATGTAATGTGATTTTTATTTTTTTATTTTTATTTTTTTGCTTGTTTCTGAAAATGTTTTGTGATTTTATTTCTTTTTTTTTAATTTTTCTTTTTTTAAATTTCTTTTTCTTTTTTAAGCCCATTTTTTTGAAATCCCACCTTGACTCTGTTGATGCACAGAGGCTTTCACATGCTGGTGAATGAATTAGGCACCAGTAGCTTAATGAATTCTTGAATGAATTGCCAAACAAGTGGGCAAAGACTTAACTAAGTTCAATTTAATATAATTATTCAGTACCAATCATCACCCAGTTTGGTCAGTCTGGAGGCTGGGACTCCAGAGTCAGCTAAATATGCTTTAGAATGAGACAGCCTTACAGTAAATTTTTATAGCTGCTGCTTATGGATGGCTTTGTTTAGATAATTTACAAACCTAGAAAAAGCACTAAAAAATATCCATATTCATAAATCTTTCCATTGTTTATGAAGCATAAACTTAGCTTTTGAATGTGGCTCATGAAGAAACCACTCTGTATCTATCTAATGTGAGCAAAGTATTCTAAAAGCTACTTTGAAATTACTTTATAACCTGCTTTTCATTAAAATTGGTTTACCACAGAAACTAGCTCACAGACAATTAGACTTTTGGTCTTCCAGCTTTGAAGCAGATTTCAATTTAACCCAGATCAAATGTTGGTTTGGGTTTTTTTGTCACCCTATTTTTGAAGCGTAGCATAAAATTTTCATTACTTGACGTGAGAATGTTAGTGTGGAGTTTTGGGGTTTTTTTTTGTCAGTTTAAACTTGCACAAAGGTAATCACCTGGATTAAGTATTAATTGTGCCTGGTGTCATCATCCCTTCATGACATGATGTCAGAGGGGTTCCAAAGGATGTTTATCAATATGGTGATAGGCGAAATATAAATATAAATATAAATATACTCTGGTTTTTATATATATGTGTGTGTATATATATATATATAAAAATAAAATCTCTGTCATCCCTTCAGCATCAGCCTGGAGCAGTATTTGGTTTGGTAAAGGCTCTGCCTTTGGCTCTGCCTAAAAGCTGACTTAAATACTAAGCCAACAGGGGCAGATCTTGCAAGATGCTGTACAGATCCATCTTTTCTGTCCCCTTCCCCTTGAATGTGACCCCCTTGAATGAGGGACTAGATTCAACTTATCTTAGCACCCTGGAAGCAAAAATTCCCCCCCTCATGCCTCTGTGGTTTTCTTAAAAAGGATTTTATTTCTTTATCATTCCTTCAAAATGGAAGTTAAAATAGAATTGTGATTTTTAGCCAAGTCCTCTGTAGCAGTCAGCTCTCCCATATGGTCCTCATCTGAGGACACATTTCATTATTGAAATGGGAGTGGTGGGGATAAGTGAATAAAATTTAAATATTTGATTGGAGTTAAGTCACGTGCTGTCGTGTTTGTGAGTGTTAATGGAATAAACAACGTGTGTCCATTGTGCTACTTCCCAAGGTTTAAATATTTCTTCTTCTGCAGCTGAGCTTTAAAAATAAAATACAGATTGTAATAAATCCTGCAAGAAACAGGGGACTCTTTTCAGCTATCACTAAACCCACCAAAATACCCAGGTCAAGAAATTTGGAGAGGGTAATTTCAGCACCAAGTATACCTATTGCAGAGGTTTTTTGCCCCTTCCCTCTTGGAATGTGGTGATGGATAAGCAGGACTGGGTAATGCTGCACAGCTGCAAAGTGCTGGAGCCTGTTCTGAGGGGCTTGTGGGACTTCCAGCCACCTCACTTGGGAGCCACATATGCTTGAGAGCTGAATTTGACCTTAGGAAAGGAAGTGAGAAATAATATTGTATCCACTTGGAATAGTGAGGGGGATTGCTGTAGACAGAGCTTCCTACTCCAAGTGGGAATTTGCCACGAATGCTGGGACGAGCGCACAGATGTAAGTGGAAAGTGCCAGAAAACCTTTAACAACAACCTGTGAACAAGATCCCAGTTTTTGTGTTGTTTTAATTCCAGGGTAGAGTCCCCTGTGCTGAGATATTAGGCTGATGCAGAACAGAAAATGCCACCCACTTACCAGAGAACTTTGCTGCCTCCTTCCCTTGAACCTGCCTCTCCCTGAGTATTATTTGGGGAATGTATCAACACACTGGCAGCTTTAACTGTACTTTCCTCTTTTAAAAAAATAAGTATATTGCAGTTTAACTGCTCTACTACTGAAGCAGAGATGGAGGATACCAGTTGCTCGATGTGCAGCAGAACACGTAATGCTTCTCTGTGCATTTCCATATGCAATTAATCCATATGCAAAGTCAGGTCCCCTGTGCCTCTCCAATGATCCCCTCTCCCTAGCACAGAGATTTCACTTCCTTCCTTATCATACTTTCCCACAAAATCCAGAGATCCTCCCCATTTCACCAACCTCCCACACAGTCCTCTTGGTCCCCACATGTTCTTTAAACTTCCTCCCAGTACTTCTGGTTTCATCCTTCCCTTAAGCCTTGCTCTCTAATCCCTCTGCTTGCTCCTGTGTTCCTTGAGCAAGTGGCACCTCCTGATGTGGCCGCTGTGGAGCCTTGTGTGCCCTGATCAGCCACCAGCAGAGCACATACAGTTCAGATAAAAGAGAACTTTTGAGCATTTGCTGGAGCTTTCCCCTTGGTGCTTGTTCTGCTTTTTCTCTCCCTTTCATTCTCTCACCACTCTTTCCCACTGAATCAAGAGGAGGGAAATTATTTCTGTCTTTTGCCCCTTTTTAAAATGGGACAAGCAGGTGCAAAACTTATTTAGGTAGAACTGACAGTACAATGACTTATGCTTGCTCATGCCATAGTAACTAAAAGGTACCTTTAGTTTGCTTTCATTAGGGTATTAATTTTTTACCATTTAAAGCAGGCACACCCCTGATAGAGTGGATCATTTAGAGCAGATATTGTAGTGAAATGAGGCAACCAGGTGCCACTAATTGCCAGGTAGTGGGCATGAGCTTGTGTTAAACCCACCTGTGCCTGATTAGGGCGGGCCCCTACTGCGCATGAGCAGGATTAGGGGGCCAATAAAACTCACTCCAGAGGTAGCCAGGGAGGAGGTTATAGTCGCTTTTGGAGCAATAGCACCGATCCAGGCTCGTCAGCCCTGAGAGCAACAGGCTCAGAGCACTATTCGTGAGTTTCTGCTGGAACACCTGGTTGGACCTTGGAGCGCCGTGCCCTAAGAGAGGTTCGTCTTGCAACAAGATATGGCTGACGCTGCACTCCCTGCCCTGTGAAATGAAGATCAGAAATTGTTATAAAGCACATCTCTGTGACACATGATGATTTAGCCACCAGATGAGCACTCTGTGTTAAAAAGAAATACCCCAGGAAAATGGGTGCTCCCTTCAGCAGTGAGAGAGTTAACCCTTTAAGCCTTGTGAGTTGTCAAGCACATGTAGCTGTTCTCTAATTATCCCCAAATGTTGATTCTCAGCTGTAAAACACGAAATTTGGGGACTCCTTCCTGGGCAAGCATTTAAATGCTTCCTTCTTCAAGCCTACTTCTCATTAAGGATGCAGCCCTTTAGTTGGTGCTGGTTTGGAGGTTGGGTGCTCATCAGATGCGCCCTGGGGGACATGGATAAGTACCCCTGGCTTGGGGTTGTGCAGTGCCTGTTGGGCATGGGTCTTGTTTTCCTTTTGCAGGATTCAGCTTTCCTCCTGCCTGCCTTGGCTCCCTTCTCCCCCACCAGCTTTCTCTTATCCAGCCTTCTGGTTGCACTGAATTTCAGGAGGTCGTGGCCACTTGTTTACTGCTTTGAAGCTTAAAGATCCTGGGCAGTGTCAAAATGTTATCACTGTTACTGACTTATCAAGAGAAGCCCCCTGAAACAGGATTGCTGAAACCAGGGCAGACACAAACACAGATCTGCTTTATGCAAGTCACACCTTACCCTTATTTGTCAGCCTTCAGAGGCCCTTGAGAGTTCTATCTTTAGCATGAGCCAAAAAAATACTTGTTGGGTTTTTTAATCGTGGTGTTGCACATGAGATGCCCTCAGGATAAATGTAGTTATGACAAAGATTATGACGAGGTTATCTGTCAGTAACAGGGATTATATGCTTAATTCTGCTTAATTTTGCCTTGCAGTAAAGTTCCACAGAGCTCCTTGTGCATGCTGGTCATCTGTATGTAAAACATTATTTTGAATAGTGAAGGCAAAGCCTGGTTGGTGATGCTGAGCAGCTTGGCATTGCTTCTCAGATTCAAACATCACAACCTGCAGTTTAACCTGGCAAATCCTGGTATCCAGTGCAGGAGTTGGCCTGCAGAGGTGTTTTTTCTCCAGCACAAATAAATGTACCCAAATAAAATATTCCATGCATGTTTGCTGCCTTACTTTTCTTTTTTAATTCAGACTATTGGTTTGAAGATGTGGACCTCAAGAATGAAGTGACCAAGAGTAGTCTCCAAGAAAGCATTAACAAACATGGAGAATATTCCCCCAGCAAATAATTATTTCAATAAATATGTTCTTCTGCAGATGCAAGAAAAAGCTAAAGAAATTTATATGACTTTCCTGTCAAGTAAAGCTTCCTCCCAAGTCAATGTTGAAGGGCAGTCCCGGCTGAACGAGACCATTTTGGAGACACCTCACCCACTCATGTTTCAAAAGCTCCAGGACCAGGTAAAGTTATTTTCTTCAAGAAAAAGGTTTCTTTAGGTTTTGGTTTGCTTTTAATGGACTCTGCTTTCTAAGAAAAAGCTCAGAAAAAGTGTAGGAAAGTTGGGACTGCTGCCAATGGCTTGAATTGAATGAGGTGAGTGTGGAGCTGGGTTGCTTCCATAGTGGGGACTTGAATGCAGCAGTCCTGAGGTCCTTGGCCTCATCTAACTGGGCCCAATTAGTTAAGAAATTCAGCATCACCATGCTAATTCCACTTCAGGACTTTTCCTGGAAATCTGGATGAAGTTTTTTCCTGAGTTCCTTTGCTGGTAGCTTGAGAATCACCCAAGTGACTAACTGTGTGCCTACGTTTTCCTGTGTATTGACTTGAGCTGAGTCATTGCTGCTGTTTGTTTCCTTGGTTGCCACTGGTTTCCTTGAGAGTTCAAGATTCTTTATTTTGCTTTGTTTTGGTACTTTATTGATATGAATGTAATGCAATCTGCTGGAAAACCTCCTCTTCTGTAACATGCAACATTTAAAAGAGGATAGAGTGGCTGCTTTGCCTTTTTCTATAGAACTGGGGACATCTGCTTGACATTTTGCAGGCATGTCTTTTGGTGATAAATGTTCTTGACATTTAGTATATTTTAAAGCATAAGTCATGGAGTGAGTCTTTCTTATCAGTGGCTTTCAAGCACTTGCAGACTGTGCTATCTTTAATTTCTGTACCATCCTTCGGACTACCTGTATTTTCCACTCGGCTCCTTTTTTTTTTTAATTTTATTTTTGTGGAGAAATAGCACACTGACGTAACCAGTGTTTGCAGCCTATTTCATATCAGATAATGGATCTGTTAGTTGGGTACTGGCTGAGGCAGCTCAAGCGGTCAAAGGGCTCTGCTGTTTCAAGTAATTAGCAGTGGAAATGTCTGAAACCCAATTTCCTTGTGAAGAAGCAAAGTTTCTGAACTGGAGGAAGGGAAAGAAAATGTCCTGGTAAATTGAAGCTACTGGAGCTAAAATGTGTTGTAGTTTTGCAAATGGGCACGTACGCAAAGAGCCAGAATTTAGTAATATCTGACCTGGAAACATGGAGCAGTAGTGGAATCCCTCAGGAAGAAAGTCTGTGAACTTCAAAACCAAATGCAGAGAATTTATGGGTTGTTGGAGGTTTCTGTGGAGTGAAACTTCTGTTTATTGCTGTTAGGTAATAGTTCAGGAAGAGTTATGATCTCCTCTAGTTTTCAATCCTTATAAAGTTATGAAGAGTGGGATAATTTATTCTCCAAAGAGCAGTGTTAACTACTGCTGGTACTGTCTGGCTCAAATATAAAAAGGGAGAGCTTGAAAGCCCCAGCCTGGTCCTCAACATAACGGGTGACTGGCACTTATGTTTCCAGAGACCTACTGGTTTAAATGGGTCTATTGGGGGGGGTCCAGTTCTGTGGAGTGTCCTTAGACAAATAATTTTGAGGCATTTCTTGATGCTGAATGAACTGATGTTAGAGTGGTTCATAGAAAGTTGCAGATTTCAGAATACTCATGGAATAAATGCTTCTGCTCCATGGAGACAGTGGAAGGAGGAAATAAGAAAATTCTGCTTTTGCTCACAGATAATTTTGCTCACAAAGATGAAATCTTTCTGTTCTGGGCATTTAGCTGACCAGACTCCAGTAGATTTTGATTTAAAGTGCTCTTTCTCTCTGGGAGATGCTTTAAATGACACCAGGCACAAGAGGGGTCTAAATTCCTAATGCTGACTTATGCTGTTTTATTAGGCAATGTCTTCCATACATTTTTTTTTCCTTGAACTAGTTTTATAAATTTAGTTATATTTTAGTCAGCCAATGCCAGGAGGTAGAGTTTGACTTTGTTTAACTTCATTGCATTGTGTCTGCACTGAGAGGGTGTTGAGATTATTTTTTTTCAGTATATAGCTTGTACAGCAAGATTTCCACTGTTTTAAGCATGAACTTAAATATTTAATTTTTTATGTACAAACAGTTGATAGTAAAATGCCCCACGTAATTTATTTTCAAGGGGATATTTCAGTGAACAGACAAGAACAGTCAGGTTCTGCGTGTTGACATTTGCCTGCCCAGGTTCCTTGAGGATGTGAAATGAAAATGCAGTTTGAGATGATAACGATGATGATGATTATTTTTGCTGTTATTATTATTCCTCCTAAAAATCAATTGTATTACACACCTGTACTATCAGTAAGAAATGAGGCCCTTAAAGGTGAATCTCCAGTGACCCACACATAGATTATTCACACATTCCTTCTGGAATTTCAGTTCCTCTGAGAGCTATGAAATGCAATCAAGTCATGAAGCCTGACTCAGAGAGGCTCCACCAGTAAAATAATAGGCAGAGGGTGGTGGAGGAGGCTTTGGTTTTGCCTCAATTATAGTTCAGAAGTTTACTTTTTTACTGTTTTTTTTCACCTTTTTCCTTCCTCTCTGTTTCAAGACCAAGCAAAATACAGCCCTGACCTTGACACCTGAATCTTCCAGGCTCTTCTCCCAAGCCCTGTTGTTTTCAGAAAACATTAGATGAGTTTTAGCATTTTTGTTTGAAATAGGTATAAATAGAAAAGGAAGCAGTTATGTTGAGGGATGAGCCTAAACTCAGCCCTGGGGGAGAAAAGCTGTGTTCAGTGCTGACTTTGTGCACACCAGCTCTGGGGTTAAGGGTGGGTCTTGGGCTAGTGCAAAGCCTGAAAAGTCCATCAGCAATTTTAAGCCATGCTTTACCATTTGCTTTACAATTACACCTGTACCACATCAGCTTTTTGTGGCAGGTGCCTGCGACATTTCTGATCTGGTCTGAAACCAGTCTGGGCATTTGGCTGTGTAGGATTCTAAAAAGAACAGGGAGTTTGGCATAAATTTAAGAAACATGGGATAAAGCAATTGTTTCAGTCTAGATTCAGTTGACATTTTCAGTATTTGTGTAAATTATTTAGAGGCTTTTCTTAATCACCCAGTACTCTCTGTGTATAATGAGCTACTCTGTAATGTTTAAGAGTAACAGGAAGGTGCCTCAAAGGTGCTTCTTTTTTTTCCATCTCTGCTTTATCCCTCTGAATACCTTCCAACCACCCTGCCAGAGGATTCCCTCTCTGGGTTTTACTCCTGGTCACTCTGCAGAGCTAAGGCTGCTGTGGGAGGGACCAGGTCATCTCCTGGTTTGTGGGTAAAATCCCACCTAGTGGCCATGGCATGGGACCTCCCCCCTTCAGGTTTCTAAAGTTGACTATGGTGAAAACCATAACCTGATTCTGAAACTGATATGGACTTTATTGCAGAAGAGTGATGGTGGAACCTACAATATTGTTTGCTGCATTCTGAGTTCTTGAAATGTATTTTAATGTCATGCTTCTTAGGAATGCCTTGGTACTAGCAGAACAAAAAATACATTAGAATTTTTTCTCCTGTCACTCTCATGTTAAAATCTGGTTTTACTTAGGTCACTGTTTTTGTGTTTTTTCTCCCCCTCCTCTTACCAGATATTCAATCTCATGAAATATGACAGCTACAGCCGCTTCCTCAAGTCAGAAATATTCCTAAACCACAAGAAGTCTGAGGAGCAAGAGGAGAATTCATCAGAGGCTCAGACTGCAGCTAAAAGAGCATCAAGAATTTACAACACATGATACAATAAATCTCTTTAGGAGAGGCAATACAATCACTAAATTACACTCAGGACCAGTCTAAGTTTATAGCAGTCGCATTTAGGGCTTGAAAAGCTCAAAACCTTTTTCAGGAGATACTTCCCTTCTTAATTGCTTGAATGACTAATTGTTTTTTTTGCATGATAGCTAATAACCAAGCACCCAGGGAAGGACTGTTTCCTAGCTAAAAGGCTGAGGTATTCACAGCATGAATTGCATTTCATATTTCACAAGTTAAAATGCTTTCAATTTTTGTATTCTCTCTTGTGAGGATGGGAAATGGGAGGTAGGGTGGTTAGTTTTTTTTTTTTAATTTTTGCCTTGTAATTTTTATTTTTGACCAACTTTGGCACCCTGAATTGCTGGGGGAAGCTACTGAGGAGTAGGCGCCACGTTACTTTGTGGCTGAGTCATTCACAGCAAAATTTAGTCATAAGGGGACAGCATCTTTCAGGGTTAAGCTCAACAGAATCCAGTCCCTTCCTGTGTGACTTCGTTCTTTCAAGGTGGCACCTGTTTTGCTTTGCTTTTACTATTGAATCAAAGCACTTGTGTAGTAATGATTTTCATTTATGTATTTTTTAATTTTCCTTTTTTTTTTTTTTTTTGGCAGTAGACTATCACTTTCTTCAGAGGAGAGAATAACTTGTATTCCCTTGGGAATATAAACTCTAAAATAGAATCCCTGAAAACTAACAGTTAAAATCCCATTCAGAGCACACAGCTTTTCAGCAAAGATTGATGTGGGCATGTCCTGCATGTCCTGCATCACATCAGTGTCAGAACCTGGTACTGGGAAGCAACAATTCTTTCCTAGGTCTACTGAGCTATCCTGCTCTGTCCACAAAAATACTTGGACAAAACAGACAAAATCTGGCTTTGTTTTACTAAAATGATTCTACCCAAATCATCCCGCCTAGTTTTGTTTGCCCCAGGGAAGTATTTCAGAATTTTCCAATGGTAATTTTGGGAAGCTGCAGTGGAACAGGGGGCTGGCATGGTTTAGTCATTCTCACACCCAGCTTGAGGGGAAAGGGAATTTATTCTGCCCTGAGCAATCAAAGATGAAAATGTCAGGGTGGGAAAGGAAGATGCTCCCAATGAGCCTTCTTTATTGTCCTGCAGGACAATGTGTCCCTGTGTCAGAGCTGCACAGTGTGGTTTGGGGAGCAAGTTTTCATGTGCTCATACATTTTTTTGATTTTTTCACCACCATGTTACTGAGTTATATTTTAAGTTGGGAAAGGATCTTGGCTATAATGTCTATTTCCAAGCTTGTAGTTTAGCTGTTTCACTTTCTCTCATTATTTACTCTCATTTTTTTTCACTGCTTTTCTTGAACATCTGTTTGTGTGCTGTCTGATCTCAATACACACAGCTTTGGGCTGGCTTATAGTGGTGGGTTTTTTTTTTTTTTTTTTCCTTTTTTCTAAGGCCAGATGTGTTTTATATGCTACTGTTGCTATTAGTGTTGTAAAACTAAGTCTAGATGGTAATTTTTGAGGACGTAAACTCACTTGGCAGACTTGATTCATTCTTTTAACTCTGAGCCACTCTTGCAGGTAATGTGTAAAGAAAATTATTTCCATGAGCTCTTCCCTGATTAGATGGAAGAGCAGGAACAGGAGTTCTGATTCTTCCCCCAGAGCTCAATGTCCTGTTAATTTTTAAAAAACCAGAGAGGTCAGTGCCTCTGTATGCATGATTTAAGGTGTAATTCTTATGCACTGCATTTATTTTCCTTTTATGATCTTAAAAGATTTAATGATGAAATCATAATCTTGCTTCAGGCACTTTCAGGGCTATTTGACCTCATGCCTAAAGTCTGTGTTTTGATGTTTTACAGGAAAGGATGAAGTAAGCAGGTGCATGAATCCTTTAGTTGTGATGGGTCCTAGGAAACAGGAGCATCCAGTTATGGACTTGCCAAGTCTTTTTAATCTTGGGATTATTTCTTCTGAAAATTCACTGCATATAACAAACTCCTAACATCTGCCACAGCAGAGGGTGGAACTTCACATGCCATTGGGAGTGGGATGCTTTTAAACAGATTTAAGAGTCAGGATTTGTTTCTTCCCAGTTATGGCAGCAGAAATCTTGGTGAGACAGAAAAATGCAGGATGGGGACCTTCAGGGGAAAAATGCAGAATGAGCTCTTACCACATTCGTCACGTGGATGCACAGTAGGTTCATTTTTAATTGTATTGATTTTTAAAATGCACGAGCAAGGGAGTCTTTGGCTATCATGTTTTAAAATAATAACAGTAATAATAATAATAATAAATAATAAATAAAGCCAGAGGCTGTATGGACAATAGTAGGGCACTAAAGAGAGAAAATAATTGCTTGTAGCTGATTGCAAACATTTTCCTTGGGAGTATGCTCCCTATCAGGTACTTTATTATTTGCTTCTTAAGAGTAAATGCCCCAGAGGAGTAGACACAAAGCTGATTTACACTACTACCAACAAAAAGCTGCTCAAATGGAAATGTATATTTTTAGCAGCGTCTCAGTGCCTATGATTTTTCTGAGGTAATGTGCCTCAATACACGAATTTCTTAATCTCTGAATTGCTCTTTTGCCTCTGCAGTAAAATATTCATTGCCCCATTGTCTGTTTTACCTGTAGCGTCTGGTTATGGTTTGTTTTTAGAAGACCAACAGCTCGACTGACAAGCTGCAGAAATGAAAGGTTTTTTCCTCTCATTAGTTTATTTGTATTTTCCAGTAAAAGAGTGATCAAAAGAAAACCATGCAAGCAGATGTCTGTGATTGCAGCATGTATATATATGTGGAAAAGGTTATTTTGCTTCTATTGATAGTATCACTGATTAAACTTCCTTTGTGATATCTAATATGATATATTCTCTATGTGGCACAGAAAAAAGAACTGAGGGTACCTATAACTAAGTCCTGCATTCCAGGAACAGCTGTAAACATTGGATGGAACCTCAGGCTGCAAGTGGGTACTCGGAGTTGCTTTATGTAGAGCTTAAAAATAGAATCTACATAATTTCATAGAACTTACACTGAAGACAAAAGCCAAGCAAGAGAAGTTTCATGCCTGATTGCATGCCTTAAACTCTGCCCTGTTGTGTGTTTCTCAGCTAAAAATTAAAACCTTCTACAAATACACCAAACCCGTGTGCTGATGGTTTATGTTTTGGACACAGTTTGGGCCAAGATCACTTCATATCCCATAGTTACCCCCTTTTCTGCTTCCAGTCCCTGTTAATGCAGTTGCTCACAATCCGTCAGTATGTTTTCTCTTAGGGGAAGATGACACAGTGAGTTTCACTTCTGAGTGAGCTGTGGTCTGAATGAGCTGCAGAAAGTTGCTTGAACAGCAGAAGATGCTTCTTGTGCCTTCTTCATCTCCTCCCATAGTTTTCTCCCAGCTGCATTCCTTCCATCCTTCAAGCTGCTGAGCCCTTGATGTGGAGGAGGAGGGTATGAAAAACTGTAGGGAAGGAGAGAAAAAGGTTTGAAAATGCAGGTTTGGAGAACAGTTTTGAACGTGCTTATGTTTTGACTGAAGATTGATTAATTTTAACTGGGTAGCATTTACATCTGGGTTAAAAACTGATTATGTCTGTGTTGGAGAGAGAGGTCCCAAGGCATTCTGTGATTCTGTGGCTGGGGTTCAAAGCTGAAAAGTGATATATTCCCCCCTTTTATAAATTGTTTATAGCTGTTAGCTTCCTAAAGCAGAGCAGCAAGTCTTACAAAGTCACCCAGCTTTGCCATATGACACACCAGAATGGTTGTTTACATGCTGGTGTTCATTTCCCTGTCCCAGAGGCAGGCCCTCTTGTTTTAAATCCAACACAGCTCACGTCTAAGGGCTTCGAGTGCCTTTTTTTTGGCACAGGCAGTGTTAGAAGTAAGCTGTGAAGCATCCTTTGCGCAAAGGATCCCTGTCACTTCCCTGTGTTGCCATACCAGTGCTCAGCAGTCACTGTGTGGCTTATATTTAGTTCCAGTTTAGGAGCAATGAAGTGCAAGATGGTTTTCATCAGTGCTCATACCCTGGCTGATGACAGTGGCCAAACCCTTTCGGTCAGGAGTTGTTTTTTTTTAAAATGGGTTTGGGGTGGTTAGGGGAAGAAATAGGGAAAGGCGTTTTACAGGACGGGGTTGCTCTCTGTTTAAATCAAATTATAGCCAAATTTACCAGCACCCTCTCCTGGTTCTTGGCAGAATAACACGGAGGGATGCTGCAAATACAGGGAGGTCACAGCTGCTTGTTTCCTCTTATGCCGTGGACTTGGGGAACTTTCTGTTGGTGATAAATGCAGCCAAGTTAAAAAAAACTGCATTAAAACACTAAAATAGCTCTGGGTTTGGCTGAAGACAGTTGGTGCTGCTTGGATCAAAATTTACTAAAAATAAAAAATAAATAAAGGGAGATGGCTGTGTATAAGAAAGCTGACTAAACTTGTTTTAAAAGCTAACAGTAGAGAGCAGAGAATGCCTTTGACCTCCTGAGCATACTTCATACTAAAAAACAACCTCAGAAAAGGTCCAGCAGTTGTCCCTGCCCTCCTGCCTTGGGCTGTGCTCCCTGGGACATTTCCCAAGGGAAGCAGTGAGCAGCAATGAGATGCTGTCACACCCTTCTTTCTGCCCTGCTGCTTTACTGCTTTAGCTCCCCAAGATTTTACTCACCTACAAGCCAAAACCATCCCCTGCCCACCTTCCCCTGGTGCTCTCTGGCTTTGCAATCTTGGCTTTGCTTGCCACACCAAGGTGCCCACCAGAAACTTCCCATCACTTCAGGCAAACACTGAAATTGCTGCCAGTGGGATGCAGGGTAGGAGGGAGTGGGCTTTTAATTTTCTTTGCAATTTTCTTTTCCAGTGTCAGGTTGTTTGTTTCCTTGCTGGAGCATGGCTGCACAACCTCTCCATCTGTGTTTTCCTCCAGATTTGTTTGCAAGCTGTTTCTGCCAGGGCAGAGCCCTCAGCTCAGGGGAAATGGTGGTGATCAGCAGGGGTTTCAAGAGCAGGATGTGCCAGTGTGCTGGAGCAGAGCTGAACTTATCTCAGCATTAACAAAAGTGGTTTCTGTTTTCCTCAGGCTTATCTCAGCTGCCTGTGGGATGTGGCTGCTTGTGACCATTTGATTAGATAGATTTCAAGTGTTTTTTTCAGGTCATTTATAAGACGAGGTAGGGACTTGAAATGTCTGAACAAGTTATGCAGCACTAAAGCTCTCCATGTTACAAAAATACAAACGTGGAGGTAAGTTAAAGCCTTCACTTTTCCCATGGGCATGGGAAATCCATTTCTGCTGCCTGGCTTACACTGTTCTGTTAGGCACTATTAAAAACCAGGATGCTCAGCATCACAGCCAGGCTCCTTGGCAAACCCACAGGCCTAGTAGAGAAGACCTCTTGGATTAAAATTACAAAGTACCATGTAATGAAGATAATCAGGCTCACACAACACCTCTGACTGCTACTCATCCCACATCTTTGACACTGTTTCTTGTTACAGAAGTATGAAATTACCAGGTTTGTGGGGTTTTTTTGTGTTTTTTTTTAGAGCAAAGCTTTCATCCTGAAGCCAGAAGAGTACGAGCTGCATGTTTCATCCTTTCATCCCTTTTCCCCTCCTACTTCCTTTTCTACTGCTGAGAAATGTCAGCTCTTTGTGATCTCTGCTTTCTGAAGGTTTCATCTCCCAAGCAGCTTAATAGATTATCAGGGCCAGCCCAGCTAACAGATGGCTGGAAGTGACAGCAGGGCTGCAAAGAATTAAGTAAATTATTTCCATCTCAGGACTGGTCTTATTCACTGTGTTTTGTAGCTTGGAAGTGTTTTCCATCCACTCAGATGAATATTTGTGTGTCATTTACAGAACATGAACAAAATCTCTCTGAACCAAAATTTCCAGCCTCAAGGCATCTTGTTGTTTTTGGAGTCACCATTAGGCCTTGGGCAAAGACTGAAGGGAAATCTTATCCTCTGTAGCTGGGCCAATAACACTGTAAACTTAAAGATGAACTGTTTTTTTCTGAGCTCAAGATTAGGCAATGAACCAACCTCTCACTAGCAGCAGTCAGAAAAACCACTGAGTGTGGCAGTTTTTTTGGTAATTGTTTGTGTTTGTTATTTTGACTCTTTGCTCTGGTTTGCTAAAAAATCCCTTTCGTCTGCAAGTGTGGAATGTTCTTCTGTGAGGGGCAAGCTGCCAAAACCTGAATCAGTCTTTTTTTCTTCTTTCATTTTTCTCCCTATTTCAGAAGAGAGGCTACGAGCTAGAAAACCGGAACTGAGAGGTGATGAGGCTTTTTTTCAGGGCTCAGCATTTTCAAAGAGGGATTCCCAAGAATCCCACAGCCAGACCCCCAGCTGGGTGGGGTGGGGCAGATGGAAAGGGGAAGCTTCCCAACTGCATGCTGCCAAGAGCAGCTTGTGTTCAAGGCTGTGCTGTCCTTGTGGATGTAACTGGTGTCCCAGCAAAGCCCTCACACTGGATAGGAAAAAGGAGGGGAAATCCATCTCTATGCCAAAGGGTCTTTGTGGTATGCTAAATAAAAATGGGGAAAGCCAAAGCAGCAACCAAAGTGACATAAATGAAAAAAAAAAAAATGGCATTAGTCTGAGTTCAGGCAAGTTTCAGTTTTGGTGCCATGTGAAATGATTGGTGGGACCAAGGCTGTTAGAGCAGGGTGGGTGCAGCTACACTGTGAAAACCATGATTTGCTTCACTGTCATTTCTCAGTTTGCCTGTAGATGAGTTCAGCTGGGAGCTAAGGTCTCCAAAAGCATGACATGGGAATGTCCTGCCAGCTTCCATTTCACTTATATGGCAGCAGTCTCATGTTAAACAACATTTTGCTTCCAGGCACATCTTGCTTCACCAGGTTGGAAGATTTATGAGCATCTGGACAACAGCAGAATGAAGCACCCACTTCAGGAGGATGTGCAGTCCTCACACCCTCCCTCTCGTCCCTCTCTGTGGTCTTCACCCCATCAGTTTTGCACAGGCATAACCCATACCAGGATTATTATTTCCCCCCCATTCATATTCTCCTTCAAGGCTTATCAATACAGTAGTTGTACCTCTGGAGGGCTTGGTTGATCACAAGCCCTCCTAAATAACCTTATATGTTTTCATCACAGGAAAAAAAGACAGTGCTGAGAAAAGGAAGTATCTGTTACTGAGCTGCTTTGAAAAAAAAAGGAGAATTATGGCTCACACTAATGTGAGCATCACTGTTTTCCATTGCTAAAGTATGTCACACATTCCATAACGTGTTCCTGGAGTATTTTTTTTACTAACAGATGTTTTACACAGTCCTGGTGCATTCATACACCTCTGTGCAGTGAGGATTTTGCTCTCCATCCCCAGCCTCACAGCACAGGTACAAGGACATGTGGAGCATGAGCAGGGGCAGGCAGGACAATGTTACACCCATACCAGGGTATGCCCATTTTTTCCCATTTTCCAGTGCAGAGAAGACATAATGAAAACACTTTTAAAACCCAATACTCTTTCTTCAGAGATCTGTAAGTTAAAGCACAGGTAGGTCACACCATACCCTCAAAAGGATGCTCTATGTGCTTGTCCTGCTCCTTTAGCTCATCAAATACCTTTAGTTCAGCTGGGTAGTGCTGAGCTTCAGCCATCCCGGGAGAAAACACAGACAGGGATGGGGGGCACCAGAGGTTCCTCTGGCTGAGGGGGGGGGCTGGGACTCAGCTTCACCTCCAGCTTCCCATCGTGGCACAAGAGCAGAAGATTCTGGTCAGGGTTTCAGCAGCACAGGAGGCTTTGCAGGGAGCATGTGAATCATTGCTTGCCTGCTGAGCTCCTTGGGAATTGTGGCAAGGAGCAGAGGGCAGATGCCTGGGGCTGGTGTAGTGGCTCTGCTGGAGAGGAGAGCTGCCTTCAAAGCAATTTTCTTTGTGGGTATTGGGGTTTGTTTATTTTTTTTTTTCCCCCATGGCTTATTCCTGTTGTAGCAGTACTGGTACAGCTGGAGCTACAGTCAAAGTCCAGCTGTCTGTACCATCGCATGGGAGCCTGAACCCACTGGCACAGGCATGGCTAAATTTGCAAGGTGTGCTTTTGAGAAACGGGCTGCAAGCCCATTGATACTTTTAACAGCGCTAATTTAAAAGTGATTTAATCAAGTGGCAGCTTTTGCACCTGCTGCAGCCTTCATCACATTAACGCCATTAACAGATTTGCATTTTGGAGACCTGTCTCAGCCGCCTGTTTGGAATGACAGGAGCCAGGGACACAGCTCCCAGGGTCACATAGATGCTGGGATTTCTAGAGGTTTAAGCTGCAGCTGGAGCCAGGGGGGGATTTGTTCGATGGGCCGGGGCGGGAGGTTGGCTCTGCCTTTTTTTTTTTTTTTACTTAACACCTTGGAAAATTCGGTGTTGAGCGGACGGTGCTCAGGTCTCAGCCAGGACCACGGCAGAAAAGGGTGACACTGACCCACTGACCGGCAAGCAGTGGGGAAAAAAAAATTAATAAATAATAATAACAATAAATTAATAAGAAGCATAATTTTTATTAACCCACCATCCCCTTCCCGAGAAGCCCATGCCCCGCACATCAGGATCCCCAAGAATCCCGGGATCCATCCCGGTCTCGTCCCGTCCCCCTCGGGATCCCCCGCTACCCCCCGCGTCCCTTCCCCGCCGGGCCGGCAGGGGGCGCTCTCGGTCCAGCCAAGCGCGTGGGCAGGGCGGGAAGAGGCGGGTGGGGGGTTAGCTCGGGGTTTGGGGAGCATTTTGGGATATTTTAGGGCTTATTTTGGGGTTTGGGGTTGCTGTGTTTTGCCCGCGGCAGTCTGAGGGGGAGGCAGGGGCATCAAAGGGGGAAATTTTTAACTACGCTCCCGGAAATGAGCGCAGAGTGAGGGGGATGGGGGTGTTCGCCTCACGGCTCCCCTGACAGGAGGAGCAGCGGGGGGGGGAGCTGAGGTGAGGGCTCAGAAGGGGACTGTGGGTGTCCCGTGGACGTCCCGTGGGTGTCCTGTGGCACCTCTCACGTTTGTATCATCATGCAGGGGTGAAATCCGTCGGGATGAGTCAAAGGATCTGGGGAGTTTTCTTTTTGTGGGCTGTCCCAGAGGTGGGGCGGCTGAGGATGTTGTTTCCCTGGCTGGGACTGTGCCCTCTGCTCGGTTCTGCCTGGAAAGAGGTGAAATAACAAACAGAGCTGGTTCCAGAAAGAGCAAAGGATCAGAGCACCAGGCCCTGGCTGCGTGGCAGCAAAGGGCATCACTTGTTAGAATATGAAGTTATTATCACCTATGTGACTGATGTGTCAGTACTTGCCTCTCCTTGCTCTTCATATGAGCAATTTCCTCAGACATCTGTGGAGGTAATCAGCTTCTTTGTTTGCTACCATTTCTACAGGTGTCTTGGCCAGCTGTGGCAGCCAGCTTGGCTGCTGTGAGAGCAGCAGAAACCGAGGTGGGGAGGCCAGTTTGTGTTTGTGGTAGAAGAGGGGAAATAGCAGGAAAAGTGTGGATGGAAGATGGAGAAGTCAATAGGAACAGAGCTGATGGGAGGAAGGAAAGTGATGTGTTTGTATCTAGGCTTGTTACCAAGAGCAGCGTGCAAGTGTCATAAAAAATCAAGTAAACACCACTGAGAGCAAAAGCAGAGAAGGAATCAGACCATTTGTGAGCAGGTGAGACAAGAAATCACCTGTGTTCCGGGGGTTATTATGTACTTCCCAAGAAGAGGAGAAATCACAGCAGCCAAAGATGCGGGGGTCCCAGGAGGTGGGAATGCAGGGAGGACCCTCCTGTCCTTTGGCTCTGTATTGGCTCCGGTATCACTTGGTGCAGCTGATAAACCTGACAGCTCCCGGTGGCTCTCATGCTTTTGCAGCTCAGTTTGCCCTCAAGAGCCTGAGGAGAGCAAAAGGACAGAAGTTCAGTATTCCTGAGCCTGTTGAGGTACCCAGGTGATCATGGAAAGGTCCCTCATGGACAGTGAGTTTCAGCAGTGTTCATCTGTGTACGTTTTGTAGCTCAACATGGTTCAGGGAGTGAAGACAGAGAAAATAACTAAATCTGAAGGAGCAGATCTGACTAGATTTGTATCTGTGGCCAGCAGTCACTTAGTTTATAACTTTTAATGTGAATTTTACTATATTTTTCCTCTGCCCTGGGTTTTACTCAGCTGTAGGTTTGCTAATGCCTGGGTGCTGTGGGGTGAAGGTGGGTAGATGAGGCACTTTGGGCTTGTGGAATAACCCCATTAGCTTAATGCATCTGAAATGCCGGGCAGTGACAGCGTTGTCATCAAGTGCCCACCTTTAATTTCCAGAATTAATCTCCTACAGAAGGAGGAGGCTGCTTCCATAGCCCTCAGAGTGCTTTCCTTGAAGGTGTGCAGTGCTGTAAATGTGCTACAAAACTGCCAGCAGGGTCACCAGGTCCAGGTGAATTAATTCTTAATGCAGAGCAGCTGCAAGCAGAGCCAAAGACAGCCCATGCCAGACCCTGCTGGCCTTGAGGGATCAGAGATTTCCCTGTGCTTCCAGTCACCCAGCCAGGAAGCTGAGAAACCTGTGCTCAAAAAGAGGAAAAGAAACAAAGAAAGAAAAGCCCCGAGAGCCTTGTCCTGGGGAGAACACGGTGGCAAAGCCCACAGCTTCACAGCTGCTTTATTCCATGGATCACACCTGTCTGATCCACTTGGGATGTTCACATGGGGAAGTTTGTGCAGAAGGATGGCAGAGTTAATAAATCAGAGGATTCATCACAAAAACCCCGCAGCATTGCTCCCAAGTCTACCTCAGAGGTACAGAGAAATGTGGGTCTTGTAGCTCCCCTCTTAGATTGCACTTCCCCTCCTGGAAGAGCAGGAGTTACATTTTTTTTTATTCTTTTTCCATCTCTTATTTAACATCCACTCCTAATAGTCTACTTCCTGAACTCTAAGCACCCCTAATCCCTTTCCTGTACTCCAATCTACTGTCAATTTAACAAAGAATCAGAAGCACTGAGAGATACAAATGTAATTGTGGCTCAGCCCAGTCAGTGACTGTTTGCTTCAGGCTTAAAGCCAGTGATTATGACAAAAATCTGGGCCAGGAGCCTCTGGTGAAAATCCAATAGTAAACACACCACGTGAGGCAAGCATCTGACATCTGCAAACGGGTGCCATCTGTTTCTTCTTTTAAGAGTATTAGCTAAGAAAGGAAAGGAGGTGCATGAAACTAGTTCTGAGGTCAGGAGGGTGCACCTGAGATCAAGGGTTTGGTGGCCAAGTGGAAGGGGGTATTGATTCACACCCCCACACACCCCCACAGTGCTTCTGCAATAATAACAGGGGGAAGTCTGGCTGCAGGGTCAGGGACACATCTTATGTCTAGGCCAAAGGAACTGAGCAACCTCAGAAGCCAAAAAAATGTGACTTTTTTGCAATTCTGCTTCAGCCTCCACTCCCAGCCACTCATCTCCAGGTGAGGAACAGCTCATTGTGTCTCTTTGGGGTGTACTTCCAAAGCCTGCTTGTCTCCTGGGGCAGTTGGTAATGGAGCTGCTGGCTGATCTCTCCTCAGAACCTCCCAGCACTGCTGCCCTGCAGCCCCACCTGATCTCACCAAGGATTTGGATTCCCTGTCTCTGCTCCAAAGTGTTGCAAACCAGCACCTTCCACAGCCTGATGAGAACTCCTTATAATTGAGAGGCCTTACAGCAGGGTGCACTCTGGGCAGCTGTAGGGAAGCAGCAGCCTGATCTGTAAGGAGCAGCCACCTGGCAGCTCAGGGAGGTTTTGCTGAGCAGCAGGATAGTTGCTGGTCCTCAGGCAGACTCTGGCATGTTTATGGTGTATGTAACAGCAAGGAATGAAGGGGTTTGCTGTGAAATTCACTTTCCTCATGCCCACAGCCCCACAGGAGAGCATCTTAGTGGGTTTTGGTGCAGGCTCTAGCAGCTGCAGCTGCTGGGGTGGAGGAATTAGATGGGAACGTCAATTTTCCTTCAAAAATAAATAACAGCAAACACTCCTGGATTGTGGTGAGATCTAAACTGGTTTCACTGGTGCTGTGCTTTTTTCTTTGCAGGGTGAGGCACATTCTGCCACCAGTCACACTGCACTCTGCTTGTCTCTGCATGGCTGAAGCAATTTAGACCTGGATGGAGTGACTTGGCCTACAGATGTAAGGACCAGACCCAACTCCTGCCTGTCCACAGCAACTTCTTGGTTCTGGTTTGCCTGGAACATACCCCAGTGGCAGCTTTGGCTCAGAGGATATCTGAAAAATCTGGAAAGGAGAAGTAGTATATATATATATATATATATATATTATATTTTTTCCCTCCTAAATTGGACCAGGTAAGTCTTTTAAGGGGAATTTTGGTGCCAAGAAGCCTTGTTAATGCTTTGCTTTTTTTTCTCAGGTAGTACAAGCAAGGCCACATTGTACTTATGTATGAAGGCACCACTGTATGTAACACAACAATGCAAATAACCAAGGCTGTTTCAGGGCTGACTCACAGCTCTGTTACTTTGTGAGCATGCAAGTTGTTATCATCCCCCTCCTGTTTGAATTCATGTGGGGCTTACACAGAGCTACAGACACAGACCCTCATCTGGTTCCTGGTGTGGGGGTAGCTGAGAATCAGTTTACCCTCAAAAACACCCAACACCAAACAACCAAACCCCTAAATGCTAGAGCCAGAACTGGCAAAACAGTGGTGTTGCATCTTTGCCTTTGGATACTGATCAATGCAACTGTTTATGTGAGCTCCTTCCTCACTCCTGAGCTGCTTCTGGCCAGCAGCCTGGTGGGTGCTGCCACCAACCCTGAGCCTGCCAAGCTGCCATCTGCCAGGGAGTCCAGAGCACTAACCCAAATCCAGCTGAGGGGCTCATGGATAAGATCCAAAGCTCTTTACAGCTCACACTTAGTGCTCTGCATACATGCATGCAAATATTTATGCATACCCCAGAGGGATAGGGATTTCTGGCTCATCCTGACCATCCCAAAATATCTGCATAGATGTTTCCAGAGCATGCAGATAGTTATGGATAATTTGGGTAAGGTAGGAGCCCTGGAGGTTGAGGGGTTTGTAAACCCCCTCAGCCTTGCACAAGCACCAGTGAGCACAGTAACTGTGCTGTGGTGGGGAGAAGGAAGTTCATCCCTCACCCCCAGTTCCCTGCATGCAAAGTGGCTGCAGTGGGGCAGAGAATGGAGGTGCAGGAGATGCTGCCCACTGCTGCTGTCGGCAGTAAGGAGCCCCATGCTGGCAAAGTCCCTGACATTACCAAGTGTCACAGCTACATTTATTTATCTGCTTCTAGCAGGTGATACTCAGAACAGATCTTTCAGTCAAACTTTTGGAGCTGTTTCCCTGACTGCCCTTCACCTGCACTATGTCTGTTGTTTCTCACTGTGAACATTTTCACAGCTTTGGCTGAAAGGAGTCTGTCTTTTGCCAGATCTGTGCTGCTGCCAGGCAGTTTGAAGGCACAGCTATACAAACAGGGGAGGCAGTTTGGATCTCCTCAGATCTCCAGGGCTGGAGCCCACCTCTAAGCACACTGAGGGAGCCTGGTGGTGAGGGAGTTTTTTAATTACAGCTGCCTACACTGACTTGCTTGGCCTGCTGGTTAATTGTGTTGACTTGCCCACCTTTTGCCACACTGAGCAAAAGCCCTTTGTGTTGTGCTGTCAGGGATCCCTCATCAGAAGGACAGTGATCTCTTGCTCCCAGGTAAGCTGGGGATCAACTCCTCTGTGTGTGGGCTGCTGAGCTTCTCTAATTGCTGCCACATCAGCAGGCCTGTTAGGCTGGCTGAGCTGATGGTGTAAAATCTAATCCCTGAGGATTCCCTTCCTCACCTCAACTTTTTGCGTTCATGATTTGGATTTGCTGATCTCCTGTGAAGAGCTTTCAGAGGATAAAAAAGGCATTAATGGGTTGAGGCTTCCAGTCCTCAGTGAAGGCATCACCTGCCTGTGAGCTCTCAGAATCCAGCTCAGAGCTGCCAGGCTGTCTGCTGTGTCCTCTGGAGCTCAACACCATGGACTCTCAAAGGGCTCAAAGAAAAAAATTTTCTTTTCTCAAAACAAAAATTAAAAGAGAGAGTTATTCCAGAACACACATCTCTTCCAAACCCTCCTGAATTGTGCAGGAGGGCCCCACCCCAGTGCTGTGCCTGAGGACTTGCTATAAACCAGGCTGTAAACCAATCCATTCCCCTGAAAATCTACCTGAGCTGGGACAACCCCAGGAGCTCTCCTAGGACAATGAAATAAAGGAGGTCAAACAGCACCAGCACCTGCACCTTGCCCAACATCCCCGAGTACCCCGGCTTCCAGGACTTCAAGGTTTGTAAGCAAAACCTCTCTGTGCAATAGATGACACCACCACTCCTGTTAGAGTAATCCCCTGCTTCCTGCTGAGTTGGCTTTTTGATCTGATCATAAGTTTTGGGCTGTGTTTTGGTACAGAAAAAGCTTAATTTGAAATAGTTGGATTCTGCTATTAAATTTATTTTTAACTTTTAAAATGGATTTTTAATTTTGAAACCATTTCTTAAAGCTACTTTTTAGCCAAGTTTTAGCATTCTTCACTTACCTCAGTCCTAGAGTGCCACCACCCTAAGCAGCGTCATTAGGTTTGCTGGGTGCCTTCCAGAATGAAGTGTGATGGAACAGGGAGAAATCAAAACCTTGATTACTGTTCAGTTTATGTGGCATGTCCAACCCACTATTTCTCCTTTGTACTCTACATTTTTCTTTCATTACCAGTAGGCAAAGTGACAGATGCTGATGATGGAATGCCCTGCTGAGACATTGCTGGGCTCTGAAACCAGTTTTCTGGCTGGACTCTTAGCAAGTATTTAGACTCAATTAAGAGTTGTCAAAAACTTCATGAGAGATGATGAGATGGTCCAGCATCTTTTAATTTCTTTCTCTCTTCTCCCACCCAATCCTGCCTGTCCTTTCCTTTCCCTATTTTAAATAGTTACCAAGAAATTATTTGGAAACTCCAGCCAAGGATTTGGGAAGAGAAAAGATATCATCCATCACAGCTGAACAGTTTTCCAAACAGACCTTCATTAATCCATTGCTTGGGGAGCTCCTCAAGAGGCCCTGTGAAAGGCCACCCAACCACCAGCAGTGGCTTCCAAGACAAACCCCTGCAGGAATATTTCAACAAGAGGCTGATGGAGCTCAGGAACTATGACAGTAAGAGGTCCAACAAGCAGACAAAAATGTTTGCTGATAAGAACCCAAGCCCCTTCCTCACCCCCAGAGGATCTCGGTGCAGGAGCAGCTGTGGTGCTGGGACTGGGCATGGCAAGGGGAGAGAAGGGTTCTGTGTCTCAGCACACCCAGAGAGCACAAAGGTGATGGGATGTAACCACCAAGAGGGAACCCAGAATGTCCTGGACTTCTACAAGGGTGATTTCTTGGACTTTTTGACACTGCACATCATTGCCCCCCTAGAAGCATTTGTGCAAAAGAAATGATACTGGAGCTGGTTGCAGCTTTTCATCCAGGCCTGAAAATGAGGAAGAATTGCTCCTGTGCAGCACCAGCCTGACTTAAGGAGTTCATTTTTGTCACTCTACTCTGATACAGAAACATTCTTGTTTCTGGGAGGAAATATTCTCATATTTTGTGTTCTGGATTAACATTGTGTATATTTTTTTCAGTTATTTCCCACAGTGTCTGTAGAATTGAGACATAGTTGTGACATTACATATGGAGTGCAGTGTTCTAAAATACATGCACATATGTCTTGAATTCTTAAGTTGCCTTTACAAAAAGGTGATTAGCGTTAGAGGGGTACTGTGTTTAGAGGAGCAGTTTAGATCAGAAAGACTGCTGTTTTTTTATATTTTGTTATTATTGTGTTTATTTGCTTGTTTTAAGCCTCTTGTTTTTTATCACATCACTTTGGCCTGACTCATTTCTGGTGATGTTTTGCACAGATGCAAATGGTTGATGAGGAAGGGTTGATTTTCACTTTTTTGCCACACGTATGCACCAGGTTTAAGTGTTTGAGGCCTGAAGAAATAAACACAGACTATAAGTTTTACTTTAAAATGTGATCAGCCATCATGGTTTCATTTGCAGGCTCACAAACCTTTGGCTCAAAAAGCTTCACAAGGGCCAAGAGGAAAAAAACATGCTAGATTTAAATGAGAATTTTGGAATTAAGTCTGAAGGAAGGCTCCTGCACTCTTTCCTACTGTAAATATGAGAACAAGGTAGTGAATTCCTAATGGAATATGAGCTTCAAATTGTTTGTTGTGTTTTAGTATTTGATGTGGTTAAGCACACACTGTCAGCTGCAGCTGAACCCTTGTGCTATGTGAAACACCAGCCTTTAATTCCACAGTTCACTGCTGGAGTTTCAGACCCAGAGCAGGGCAATTCTTTTAAGCTCCCAGAAAGGACCAACAGCTGCCCATGGTACCACCAGCAATAAATCCCTCATTCCAGCGGTGGTTTGAGCTGCTATTTCTCTCTCTGCTTGCAGACTCCTTTCCATGTTAGCTCACAGCTCAGCCATGCCCCTGGCTGGAGCTCATCCCTTCCTATGCTCCCTTCTCTCCATCACTTTTACCTCTCCAATCCTTCCATTTATTCAGCCCTGGTGAAACTTGCCCCAGGGTGTGTCTTGTCCCTTCATACTTTCCATCTTCCCAGTACTCACCTGTCTGCAGAGATATTTTTTCTACTGCCCCTCCCTCTTATTTCTTATTTCTCTTATTTCTGGCTTGGCCTCCCCGTTCCCTCACTTTTTGGGGCAGCTGAAGTCAGAAAGTGTGTGAGTGAAGACACAGAGAGCAAAGGAATCTCTCAGGCCCTCAGGAAACAACCAAGAGCTTCTTTCTCCCCCAGAAAAGGATGGGAAGCAAATCAGATTCACTCCACATGTCTTCCTCAGCCCTGGGATACTGAGAGCACTCAGCCTGTGTGTGCTGGGGGGAGCATTATGGGCTGCAGCTGCAGGAATGGCTCAGCATTCCCAATCACCATCCGGCTGCAAGGGAGGGGAGCAGCCAATTAGGTGAGATTTTCCCTGCAGGAAAAGATTTTTTTTTCTTTTCTGGATTTATATGGAAGTCTGAAACACATAATGTATGAACAGATGCCATAGAGGGGATGCAGCTGGTTTTCATTGCCAATCTGCCAGAGGTTGGTGAATGCATAATAAAAACATAATATTATGTGAGGGCATAGCAAGAGCAATGCAAAAGGCCAAGGGAACAATATTAATGGGACACAGGCAACCTTAGTTCTTTCTTTCCCTAAGCATGTGGCTTTGCACTCCTGGAAGCTGCTTTAGAAGTTTAGTTTTGCAGCTCAGTTCCTACCCACAAGCTTTTTCTAAAAGGCAAAGTGCCTGCCTGTGCCTGGCACGGGAACCACGGTCACATAGCAGTGACCCCAGGTTAGCAGGTCTGGAGCATCCTGAGCCTCCCTGCAAACCTCTGCCACATGAGCTAACAGAGGGACATGCTTGCTGGCACCAGAGGAACAAACTTGCCTTGAGTTGAGAAAAAATGTAGTGATCATAAATTGTAATTTAAAAAAATTAAAATTCAAGTAACATTTATTTAAATGGGCTACTCAAGCTGTAGGAGTAATGCAGGTTTTGTGCCAGAGTTCCTCTTCACTCAGGACAAGTCAGAGCACTGGTTTTTAATAGGCCCTATTTTTAATTTTTTTTCCTTTCTTTTTTTCTCTTCTTTCTCTTCTCCTCTCTTCTCCTTTTCTTCTCTTTTTCCTTTCCTTTCCTTTCCTTTCCTTTCCTTTCCTTTCCTTTCCTTTCCTTTCCTTTCCTTTCCTTTCCTTTCCTTTCCTTTCCTTTCCTTTCCTTTCCTCTCCTCTCCTCTCCTTTCTTTTCTTCTCTTTTTTCTTCTGTCTTCTCTTTTCTTCTCTTTTTTCTTCTCTTTTCTTCTCCTTTCTTTTCTTCTCTTTTCTTCTCCTTTCTTTTTGTCTCTTTTTCCCTTTTCTTTTCTTTTCTTTTCTTCTCTCTTTTCTTTTCCTTTTTCTTCTCTTTTCCTTTCTTTTCTTTTGTCTTTTCTTTTCCTCTTTTCTCTTCTTTTTGAATGAAAAAGCCCAATAAATTAGACACTGACTGACTTGGCAGGAATTTCTATTGACTCCTCCCCTGGAAGCACCCCATACACCGGAAATTGTAGAGTCAGGCCCATTTATGGTATTTTTCATCTGTAAAGCACCCTAAGGGATTGAAAAAGTTGACTTTTTTTTTTTTTTTTTTTTTAATTGCATTTCCTTCAAAATAGTGCAATGACTTTTCTCTGAGAAGCTGCACATCTCATGCCAGGGACTGTGTCAGTCTAGGGACGATTAAATCTCCCAGGAAGGAACAGATCTAGATGTTGCTGTACAGAAAGGACATCATGTTATGGGAAGAACAAAACCACCATGAACTGTTACAGAAGGAGTAAAATTTAATCTCAAATCTTCTCAGATTGTTAAAATCTTGTGAAAAATGCCCTGGTTTTGTCTGGACTGTGCTAATATGCATGACCTGAATGGATGTAGTTGATCCCTTAGGTTTCCTGAGCTGAGCTCTTGGCCATTGCTGCTGCTCTCATGCAGATCATCTGTTTTCACAATGCTCTTTTCATGAAACTTGATGCACTGTTTGCCATTAGCAGGCCCATAAAAATATTCTTTCTGCCTCTTTGAGAAACTCTTCCTTCTCTTTGTAAAGAAAAAGCAGAGCACCACTTTCCCCCCTGAGATTTTGCAGCTCCACTTTATCTTTGTTATGGATCTTTCTGTACAGAACACTGAAGAGTACCCTTGGTTGCTGTTGTTGTTTTCCTTCTCTAAATGCTTTCTCTCTGCCTAATTGGAGCTCAGGGGGAGTCCTCTGCAGGGCCTCATATGTCAGAGAGTGCTCAGCTTAAAAAAAAATAAAATAAAAAAAAAAATCCTTCTGAAGCCTGTGTCTTTAATTATGATTTTTGTCATCTTTCCCTTGAACTTCTTTTTAGGGTCATGAAGAGCTGTGCAGAGCGAGGAGAGGGACATCTCAGGGGAAACACCAGCAGTGAGAACCTGAACCTCCACACAGTGAGCTATAACCTCAGTTTGGGTTTCAGTTCCCTCGAGCTCTGTTGAGATGTGATGGGCCAGAAAGGACCAAAGAGTAATATTAAAATGTATGATAAGGGCTGCATCCCATCCTCACTGTAACCATCTTCACCATCCCAAGCACTTGAGAAAGCTCTGTGTGATTACGTGCCTCATTAAAGCAAAAACATAGTGCTTTCATGTATTTAAATTAAGGAATTTATTTAAAAAAACCCAAGAAAACAAAAACAAACAAAAAAAAAAGCCAAAAACCGAATCAAAACAGTGGTTTGATCTAGATACAGCAGCACTGTGACATTACTAAGACATTATGTACGAAGAATCCAAGCAGCCATAAAACACAGAAGCCTTTATCTCTAGTAACAATCTCAAAATGAAACTCTCTTCATCAAACAATGTTAAAGATCTTCCTGGAAAGAGAAATAAAACCAAACAGACCCTCCCAACCCCTCACCCTTTGGATACTAGTATGATTTTTTTTTAATTTTTTTTTTTTTTTGTACAATACCAACAGCCACTAGCTCTTCTAATTGAGAACACTTGCTTTTATTTATTACAAAAATGATCTGTTGACTCAGTTATGAAAGGCAACTTTAACATTGCTTCAGAAGTGTCTGCTCCTCTTATAGAATACAGTAGTAGAAGTGCTTAAAAACATTTACTCCTGGGTATGCTCTTGAAATTCAACCAGAAGGATATTCTGTGTGTCTTTATATACCAAATATGATTTTAATTTTTTTTAAGCAGGTGAAAAGACTAACCCTAATATGAAACTGCAAATTTACAATTTAATAATTAGTCAGATATGGGCAACCACATGATAGTTCATGGAATCTTTAGGTCTATCTACATCGCTCAGAAACACAAAATAAAGTTTTTACAGCTTTCACCTTCAGAAGGCTAAAAGGTTAAGTCTTTTAGAAGAGTGTCCAGTGTTTAAAATAAATGCAATTAAGGGAGGCTGCATTCAGTACACATGAAATAACACATTTCAGCTTCCTAATAAACACATTTAACAGCTGCATGTGGGGTGATGAAAAAGGAAAACACACTTGGCATCCAGCCACTACCTGAAATGTTTCTTCTCTGAGAATGAATCTTCTGTGATCTTGCTCTGGCAGGGGGGTTGAACTCGATGGTCTTTCAAGGCTCCTTCCACCCCCACTCACATTCTGTGATGCTGTGGGACTCTCTGCAGGACCAACCTGGAGCTCCCCTTTGGAGCCTGCCCAGGCACACGGTTCCCTCTTTTGGTGCCACAGCTGGGCTGTGAACTGACTCAGCATTTCCCACAGGTGCTGCTTTGTGCTTTCACACAGCATGTCACTCAGCTGGTACTTTGACCAAAAAAAGTTGAACCAATGAATATTGTTTTGTTCCCTTCCTCATAACTATTTCTTTGCAATATATATATATATATATATAAAGAGAGGAAATATTGGTGTGAATGCTGCAGTCACTAGCTAGCTCTTAAACAGGAAATTAACATTTGCACTGTCACCCTCTGTTGGAGATGTCTTTACAGAAGCACAGTACACTCTGTTTCAGTATCTCTAAAGAACCAAGACAACCCAATAATAAAAAAGAGCCCTAATTTACCAGAGTCATATCCCTAGGCATGTAAATAGGAGCAGCTCCATGGAGTCTGTTGCACTTAAATAACAACACAAAGAGCTGATATTGATCTGCTGACTCCAAAGTGCATTCTATTGACAGGCAGAGACCATCCCTCCATGTTCAAGAACAGGAAAACAAAACTGCTCAGAGGTTTGTAAAGAAAAACAAAGGCAGAACACAAACACAAACCACCACTTCTGGCTCCAGGGCATAAACCAAGGAGAACACTTCTAAGCCAGCACCAATACTCAGTTCAGAGAGTCAGCAGCAGTCTGTTCAAAGTTGTTTCTTTCAGCAAGATACTCCAGCTTAGCTGGCCCAGCCACAGCAGCTTCTATTTTTATTATCACAGAGAATGGGGGGGAGGTGAGCACATAACACTACAGCACACTCTTGGCTTTCACCTCCTTTGGTGGCTTCTCAAAAGGAATTAATCTGTAAAATTCTCAGAACCATTTTTTTTCTCTTTCCTGTTTTTTTTTTTTTGTAGTTAAGGACAGAAGGTTATTACCAACCAGCACTGCATAAACAATGGCATTTAGTATAAAGAGAGATTGTGTCCTGTCCTGCACACAAAAGTGAAGAATTCTTTTAAAATTATGCACTCTTATCTCTCAGCTTGGGCTGGTGAGTGTTTGTCATTATTATTCTTACACTAAATAATTAGTAGTGTCCTAAATTGCAGGTGGTATTTGTGGAAGACTTGACACAGACAACTCTGGGACTGTTTTCCATGGAGCCCCTGAGCAGAACAAAGCAACCTCCCCACAGCCTGAGGGAGGCTTGGACCATCCTCAGGCAGGAGAGACTTCAAGCCTTGGGCTCCCGCCCCACTCATCAATGGACTTTTCTGTTGCCAGGACAGACAAGAAGTGGGGTTGTTATGAAGCTGGAATCTGCTCCCTGTGTTCCTAACTTTAGTCTGGAGCAGCAAAGGTCCTGCAGGCTGCTTTGTGTTTCATGGTGCACAGATGAAGGGTGGTGCTCGACATCCCAAGGTGCAGATGGACCCAATGATGTGCTATGAAAGTGAAGTCTTTTCATGGATTGTAAGGCAAATGCCTAGAAATGTCTGATTATGGTCTCATCAGCACTGAGAGCATGACAAATATGAACTGAAAAAAAATAATCACAACTAACTGCAGAGTAGAGGCAAAGCCACCCATTTCTTGTCAACAGTGCAGTCAGGTCCTGTTCCATGGATATCCATAAAAAGAAGCAGCTGTGCTCTAAGGGTGGGTACTTATTGCTCTTCTAGAAAATTCTGCAGAGGGAACTCCTGACTGAGGCTCAGGCGATGGGAGCAGAGGCCTGTGTGAGGGTTGTTCCTGCAGGTACCTGGAAATCAAATATTTCCATCTGACCTCAACACAAACAGTGCTGTGTCTGAGCCATGGGCCAGACCCTGACACAACCCTGTGTGTGCCCTTTCCAGGTCACTCAAAAAATTGTGAGCAATAGGTGATGAAGCAAGGAAGAGCGTGCAGCAATGTGTGACACACTTGCTGAAGGTGCACACATTGTGGGACATTTCACACTGACCCAGAGCTCACAGCTTCTCTGCCTTCCTTGCCCTGCCCAGGGGTTTATGAGTATTACAGATTGGGTTCCTGGGTTTCTTTTTAGCTGAGGCATTTCTGCTGAAAAGGATCAACAGGATTTGAAGTGTGAGGCACTGACAGGGGAAGCAAAGAATTCAAGTTGGACCTTAAGGTTCAACTAGGACATAAAGAATCAGTGTCTGAATCAGATGCCTTAGTGTGCCAGCCAAGATTCCTCCTGCTGATGGAACTCCAGCCCACAGTGAGGGGACAACTGCAAATTAAGATGGTATCAAACTGTCCTTCTGGGGGTTGGTGTTGTCTCTGAACCACCAGTTACCAGGCTGCACTTTGGAATTCTGCAGCTCCCAAATGTTCAGTTTGTTCTCTGGTACTTGTTTGGTTTGATAGTCTGCGCAAGGGGTTTTTGTTCAGCAACTACATCTGACTCATGGCCATTGTAAAAAAATCTCTTTTTGGATAATCCAGGTTAAGAGTGCACATTTTTTCCCCTCCCTTATCCCTTTGCTTAAAAAAGTTTCTTCCCAACCAGAGAGTGGGAAAAAACTGTTAAAAGACTTAAGTGAACCTTGAGACACTGGAAAATTAATAGCAAACATCTGAGTCATAAAGCCTGTAAATGAATTAGTGCTCACCAGACTACTCAGTGAAAGTTTTAAAATAATAATAAAAAAAACCTCATTCTTGCACAATTCAGGATCGTATTGCAAAATATTTCTAATTCTTAAAAAGAGATTCTGAAACAAGAGTTGGTCTTGGGTTTTGCCTTCCCCTTTACTCACTGCTCCCAAAGGGCTGAGATCCAGAGGGGCTTCATCTCTGCCTTGATGCATCCTTCTTCCCTACCATGGTGAGGATTCAGGACATCTAACCCTGCCTCCAAGTATCAGGAACCACTGAATGCATCTCCTGTCCCTGTGTCTCCACTGCTGGAATCCTAGAGGAGCTGGGGAAGGGTCTGTCCCAGCTGAAAGGAGAGCAGGAGAAGGCACATTTGCTGCCATTCATTGCTGCACATGAAATTCATCCACCACTACTTAGGGCTGACAGCACCCAAGAAGTGCAAGGCCAGCTATGATCTACTACCAGCTTGCTCACCAGCTTTCAGTAAGGGATTTGTTGCTATTAGGGATTTTATTTCAAATGGGAGATGGTAAAGAAAATTTTGTCTTTGTGTCCCAAATTGGCAACATATAGGAGATGAAGCCCTTAGGGCAACAGCTGCTGTTTTATCAGATTTATCCAATGCAATGGATAAGCCTTCCCCAAACCTTTTTTCCTTCCTCAGGGGGGTGAGTAGATATGATTACCCACTCTGTCTGAGGGGGCACTATGCTTGGCAAACTGAGATAACAGCAGCAGTGGAAAAAAAGAGCTTAGTCCTTCACTCCAGCACCCAACCAGCACTCCCTTTCCCAACCACCAGTGCAGAGGAGGAAAAAGCAGGGTAGCACAGACACATTGCACACCCCAGTGCTGGAAGGTGATGTCTGAGGAGTGATAAAAACAATTTAGAGTCTGCACAGCATTTGCAGCTCTCTGAGAACAACCAAGAGGTCTTCCTTGTGTTGTCTCAGGTACACTGATACACCTGTACATCAGTTGTCTGACTGACATCTGCTCCTTCACTTCTCACCTACACTTCTTGAAATCAGGTGAAATCCCATGTGTCATTGAAAAGGCCTCTGAAACCCCCCCAGAGCAGAAGAATTTCTTCATCCAGGATGTGCTCAGGTGACTGACCAGATTCCTGCTGATTTAGGCAGCTTTAGGTCAGGCCATGAACAGAGGACTGGAAGTAACAGCCCCACCTGTACAGTGGCTTTCACCTCTACAATATTTCATTCCCCTCCTGTCAGGAAGCTGAAACACCTATAGATTTAGTTTATAGCTGATACAGAGGGAGAAAATCACTCAACATTACCATCTATTACTGACCCTCCCACAATATATGAAATGGAAGAGTGGCTGAAGCTCTTCCTGAGCACCACCAGTAACAAGGAAAAGGAATTTCTGGAGGAAAAAAAAAAGAACAACTTCTTGTTGATACAATGGCAGAAGCTTACACAGCTTTAGCACATGTCCACTACTGAGCAGGAAAACTGGAGGCTTTTAAACAATGTGGACTTGCATCCTAGCATACATTACTGCTGACAAAGGCCCCATCTCCCTTCCTTGGCTTTTCCCTGTCAGCCGCCTCATGCAGATCCTGACCCTGTTGTGTCTCTCTCCCTCATGATCTCAGACTGCCTCAGTCTGTAATTCCTCTGACTTTCTCACTCAGAGCTCTGTCACTGCTATCCTGCATCCTTTTTCTGGGCAGGTAGAACATGACAGTCTAATGGATTTTGGCTAAAAAGACGTGGAACAGTTCTTCCTTGTACCCTGGGATAACTGCACCACCAGCTCACAGAGTTTTGCACTCACCAGGCTGACCTTCAGCTGTTCCAGGTGACCCAAAGGATTAAACTCATCAGTCCACTGCTCTGACACTGAAAAGAGCAGGGTGATCCAACTCGTTCTACAGAACAGGTTGGGTGTTGGTGATCCTGTCTGCACTTGGAAGGTTTTCCAATTCCTGCTGAAGAGAAGTAACCATATTTTTTATCTGATGTTTTTAATAACAATAGAGTGGCCCCAGAAGAGCAGGATTCTGCTGCCAGAGGTCCTGCTCCTGATCCTGAACCCATCATGTCTGGACTAGTGGGGACAAGGATTTCATCAGTGCTTGAAGGATCCTGGACAGAGAAGGATGGAACCAAAAGGAAAGAACCAAAGATATTACTTCCTAACTGACATTTTATTCAATTAAGTTGAGGACCTAACTGAGGGGATGAGTCATGGTGTGCTTGGCATGACACAAGGAAGGACTTTAAGTGAAGACACAATCCAGAGGTTCTGCTTCTGCTCAGAAGCAGCTCAGATCCCACTTTGAACCTCCACAGCCCAGTTCTAGAAAGCTGACATCCACCTCATGGTCAGCACAAACCAGATGAGTGAATTTCTTCCTTGCTACCTGTTTGGAATGAGCAGCTGTGGAAAGGCCTTGGACTTTGGGCTGCAGCACAGAGTTCTGCTCTCATTTCAGCAGGTGATGGTTTCAAGTCCTTGAAGAACAAACAAATGCTCACCTGCCTGGTCACCTCTCACTCAGTTTTGTCCTTGCTGTCATTAGAAACTGCACAAATAATTGTGAAGGGGAAAGGCTTAAACCAGGACTCCCTTTCTAAGCAAAAATGTTTTTGATGAGCTAACAACATGAGTGAGTGCAAATCTCAGCTGTGCTGGCCCCATGACATCCCAAACCTTAGGCAGAGCAAGCAGCATTCTTGATGGCATCCAAGTCTTGTCTTTTAGCATTTAATGTGAGACATTACAAGCTTATGTAGAGGAGAAATGTTTGCAGTGTTGCTGTAAACCAAATATACAGATGCAAAATAATTAAGAATAGACTGTCCCATAAAAATGCATGTCAGTAAAACCCAGCCTGATAAAGTGATTTATGAATAATTTTCTAGAATCACTAAAAAGAATGATTTCTCGTTTGAGGCTCTGGAAGTCTTGAGTCACATTTTTTTTTTTCCTTAAAAAAATGTCTTAAAACACATGGCTTTACAGCTACTGCTTGGAAAATATACACCTCCAAAGTCTGACTTTCATTTAAATACAAATGTACAAAATGTAAACTGAGACAATAGAGAAATTTACAAAACTTTTCTTTAAAAATAATAAAGACAAAATTCAGTTCTAGTATGATGCTATTTAAATACGTGCAAGTAGTCATGTTCATTGAATTTCTATTGCAATGTTCTAAATAGACAAATTTGATTCACACAGTCTTGAGTGCCACCTCTAAAAACAGACCTGAGTGGAAAAGTCTTCTTAAAATGTGAGGCTCCACTGGAAGGAATGGATAGAAAAAAAATCTCCAGTTTTGGGAGATCTTTTTTTTGGTTTGTTTTTTTTTTCTTCACTCAATGGTGGAGGCTCTCTCATCCATAGAAGCTCCATAGATTATAGTGGAAGGATGCAAGATGTTGCTTCATCAAGCTGAGCTGGAACTAGCTGCTTCCAGTGGAGTTGGAACTTACGTGATTGGAATTAATGTGGTGATTTAAACTGGCCTTGGAATTTGGAGAACTCTTTGAATTGTTCTGATGCTGCAGAGAGAGGAAGAGAATGAAAATTAGATTCCCCAAATGTGCCATGTTTTCTTGTAGTTCAACATTGTTCAGTTTATGGCAAGAACTGGACTGACTGGACTGCAAGATTTTGCTTGAAGATCTTTGGATATAAAGTACTCTCCACTTTCTTACCTGTATGTATATATACCTATAAATATCTTTTTATATATAAAAATTTATATTATATATGCCTTACCTGTTCCCCTAGGTCAGAAGAACCATGGCAGTTCTTGAGGAAGACTCACTATGCTCCAGGAGTCAAAGCAATTCACTGCAAAATGTCAGTATCTGCTAAACCTGACTAACACAGGTTTTAACCCTACAGAAATAGATGGGTCTAAGAATGTTTAGATTTGAAAATGGTTCCATGATGCCTCATAGAAGGTATAGATCACATATGCCCTGGTCTGCTCTATTCTCCAGTGTCTTGGTTTCCTGCTATTACTACCTCCCTTGATATTTGCATTTTAATTTATTTTTTTTAACTCATGAATCAAGGGCTGTCACAACTTATGAAAACCATACAAGCACTTCAAAAGGCATTTCAGCACACCACTGAAAAATAGCTTGAGTAAGAAGTTTCCAGCCACTGGAAACAAAGCTGAAAAAATGGCTGGAACTTCTGGCAGTTAAAAAAAAAAAAAATCACAAGAGGTAAAGGGAGAAACCTGGGATTGGCAACTTTTGTCAGGAGATTACCATGTACCTGTGGCAGTACGCAGTCTCTAAGATATACTGACTTCCTTCTACACCAGTTTGACCAGAACATGGCTGTGACACTGGGTATCTGAGGGAGGCTCCTTGTTTCAGTCACAGAAGATCTCACCTGTCGTTTAAATATTCTCTGCAGCAATCCTTTCTTGGGTGGCTCTG